>NW_027040799.1:47500-217500 GCF_037179485.1 Ochlerotatus camptorhynchus | reverse complement strand
CCATGAAAAAAAAAAGTAATTTCATGATGATTTGATAAATGCAAGCTGTTCATTCTTCATCTTTCGATTGAATAGGTTGTACGGCGTGTCTTTTTTTCGAAAACTAGTAATATTTTCAACGAACCAATTTGTTTCTCCAAGTGGGGTATAATGCGCTGCGCGAATTTTATTGTGGACAGTATAACCATCAGGCGTGAACCTTTGATATTCAAAAGAAAAAGGGCAGAGATAAAGCCTAAATGTATGCTTCTTTGAAAAAAAAAATAGTATTTGTATTTTGCGCCTCAGTGTTTTAAAACAGGATTTTGTAGGCCTTGCTAGTGGTGGCGGTGGACAGTAGGGTAGGATGGTGCAAAACGCACCGTTTAAGCAAAATCGTCAATTGCTGGCGTATGAAAGCTAAAATCAAGAAGAAAGTAATGGTGTATGGTACATTACCATGTTTTCTACGACGATCAAGTGATTTCGAACTACAAAACGGCGAATTTTCATGATTTTTAATGTATTTTATAAATTGGTTCCAAAATGATAGCGGGGCAAAACGCCTGATTCATGGTGCAATATGCACCAAAAAATTGGGCAAGACGCACCACAACAATGGCCAAAACGCACCACAACATTGGGGTAAAATGCACCGCATGATAGACAAACCATAACCCCTGCAAGTAGATAATGCCAAGGGCTGAGGTATTTCAAATGATTATTCCTTTACGTTACATCAGAAAGAAGGTCTCAATAGAGTGTTAAACTGTGATTCATGAAGTAAAACATTTAAAAAATAAACGAAAAGTGAATTCGTTCAATTTTTTGCGATATATGCTGTTTAAAGCTTCATTTGCAGTCGACGATTTAAACAACTGTGTCATATTTTGCACAAAATGCTATTTTTTAAAGGAATCAGTAGGTCAATATGAATATGATTTTATGATCAAGAATTATTTGTGAAACCTCCAGTTGAAAACAAACACAATCCGTTACCCGGTAAATGCATCTGAGGAAAAGTTATCGCTATTTTTCTATAAGTGGGCATTTTACCCCAGGGGTGCATTATGGGCTGTTCTCCTTTACCCCTCACTATCCCTCATAAACGGATCGGTTTGGTAAAAGGGATGCTCTACCCGATTCGTACGTTCTTCTATGTACAATTTTCACACTGCCGTACTATAACGGAACTATCAACTCTATACTTTCATCTCCACATCTATCGTATAAAATGTCTACTTTAAGTCTGATATTTGACGCAAGCATCTCCAACTATTCTTAAAATTGTTAAGAAGATCAATGAGCATAACAAAACACATCATAAAATATCGAGCAGTCCCTAAAAAAAATAAGAAGTATTCGAGAAGTTCAAAAAAAAATTCAAAACATTTCGGAAAGCTCCAAGAACTTCCGACAAGTTCCAAGAAGCTCCTAAAATTGCTGTGAAATGCCAAGAACTTTCGAGAAGTTTCATGAACATGGGAAAAGATCCAGGAGTTTCCATAAAATTTCAAGAGAAGCTTCCAATACACAGTTAAATTTATGTTGTAATATTACACGACTTTCCATGCACATAAAACCGCATGCATATTCATGTAAAATTAAATTGGTTTTTAAATTTACACGACTTGAAATTTCATGCGTCACTTGAATGGCGGATGGCACACGGATGGCTTTTAATGGGCTCATCTTGTAATTTTACCGAACATTCAAAATTACATGCATTTTGATTTATATTTGTTTGAATGAGATTAATTTACCATGAAATCGGGGTATTCCGTGCGGGTGACAATTCCGCGAACATGACATTCCTTTTTGACGTTGGATAACGTCTTTCGGCAACATACGGGGGTACAAAATTGAAAACAGTCATTTTGGATGCGTTACGAAAAATTAAAAGATTTTTAACGATAATAACTCAACCGTCTCTCGATAGATTTACGAGATAAGGGCATCAATCGATTGGAAATATTTCTAGCAATTTGCTGAATGTTTCAAAACTATTGATTTCATTTGGTAAACTATTGAAAACGGTTAAAAGTAAACCATTGTCTAAAGATGGTGAAAATCGATTGATTCTTTTATATTCTTATACTTTCTCCAACCGAGACATCAGATGCGAGTATCTGACACCTCTGATATTTTCTGTTCTACTATATAAGCGTCCAACAAGGTCGCCCGTTTCATCATTGTCAACAACATCAGCCCAACAAAACGGCCCTTTTCAGGGCCACCAAACTTTCGCAAAAGAGTTATTAAGGAATATTCCTAAAATATAATATACACAATTAAGTACAACACATAACAGACGTTATCCAACGCCAACCCTGCGGTCGTATCTAGTATACAACCCTTTCAACTTTTTTATAAATTTTTCCCAATATTTTTTAGAAAAATAAAAACGTGGATTTTTTTTTGTGGTAAACTGTATGTTGTGAAAGCTGAATGACATGTTATTTTTTAATCTACTCTGGTACTGCTTAAAATATTACAGTAATGTGGATTGTGATGCACTGATTCTAAATAAAACATATAGGAATAGATTTATTATATTTTATTATGAATGTTTAGTTAAGATTTTTACGGTACTTAGATCAGTTACTCAAACATCGGATAACGATTGGCCGTTCACGTCAAAATTTGAAAAAGCAGTGATAACCTTTTGTAGCACACACTGCCGCTGACTAACACGACTTGCCGTTGATTTCGACCCTACTAAATTTATTATTTTAAGAAGATACTCCTGAAGCAATTCGAGAAACTTCGATACTTCAAAATGCACGACCGAATTATCTTTGCAATGCGCACTTGCCTTACCCTTCCCATTCCGATGAAAATACATATTGTGGATACGCATACTATTCACGGTTGTGAAAGGCTTTTTCATATTGCATCCAAATGGACAAAATATAGATTGCCCCGAATTACGATGCTTTGATGCATGTTTTGCCACTAATTTAATACTGTTTTCCACAAAATTACACGAAAAGAGCGCTGATTTTAAAAATAAGATGTTTTTGAACGCATCGAAAGATTTGTACCACACTCAACTCTCCGGAAAAAGTAAAGGGTTGTGTCCTAGACACGACCGCTGTATGACGTAGAACCACACAAAATTGATGTTTTTCATGCATTTTTGACTATTATACTTTATCTTAAAATTTTCAAGTATTTCAATGTTTCGGTTATGGTTGACTCAAAACAATTTACACATTTTTCTTGACAAATATCCATGTGAAATTCCACATGATTTTCATTTGACCACACATAAACAGAATCCACTCAGAAGTACACATGAAATTTACACGCAAATGAATAGTATGTGTTGTCACGCATGGTTTTTATATGTACATATATTAAGTATGTGGCCGACACATAGATATTGATTTGTTGATCACGTTGCAACAACTTATGTGTGGGACACATAAAAACAATATTTGAAATTTTGTTAGTGTTCAATGTTGGTTCAAGTATTTTTCCTGGAATGTAATAAATTATGAAAGTTCAAATGTATGATCCTAAACAAGCCGTTACATATTTTCGTGTAGACACTGGTAACTATTTGAATTTCCATTATATGCAATTAAGTTTTAAAATCAACTCTTTTAATTTTATTTGTGGTTCGAAAGAACCGTTGGGTAATGTTGATATTCGTCCCTTCTAGGATGGTATGTTTAAAATTTATTTCCCGGAAAAAAGGGATCGTCAAAGTCTGTCTCGCTTTCGGGTTATTTTTTGTTGTGGGGGGGGGGGGTTAGGAGAGGTATTTGATGGGGGGGGGGGTTTAGGAGAGGTATTTGAGGGGGGGGGGGGTAGGAGGGGTTTGATGGTGGGGAGAGGGGTAGGAGAGGTTTGATGGTGGGGGGGGGGGGTAGGAGAGGTTATTGAGGGGGAGGCCGAGAGATTGTTGTGAAGGGCGGAGGGGGTTTACATTAATGCTTTTCCTCATTGTTGTCACGCCGTGATCCACCTTAAGCCGCTGATTTGGTCCAGCTTACTGTAGGACCAAGCGCCCCGCCGTCCGAAGCGACAATGAGCAAAAGCATGACAGCAGCGCTGTTTTATATCTTTTCAGGTTCAGAACCTGATAGGATTTCCCGCAGTTTTTTTATGAATGGGGCGGAGCAAAAAGTTTCTTTTGTGCAGAATATGTAAAATAGGATGGACTTTGGATGTTAATATAATTGCATATATAGAGGCACCAGATATGTTTTACCGTCAGCTGTGTGTAATTCACCAACTGAATGTCATCAAACATGTCTTCAAAGCAATTTTTTGTTCAAATTTGGTAAAACTTGGTTTTACTAATGATTGTGGTTTGTTTAAAATTTATTTCCCGGAAAAAAGGGATCGTCAAAGTCTGTCTCGTTTTCGGGTTATTGTTGAGGGGGGGTTAGGAGAGGTATTTGAGGGGGGGGGGGCTTAGGAGTGGTATTTGAGGGGAGGGGTTTAGGAGTGGTATTTGAGGGGGGGGGGGGTAGGAGTGGTATTTGAGGGGGGGGTAGGAGAGGTATTTGAGGGGGGGTGTAGGAGGGGTTTGATGGTGGGGAGAGGGGTAGGAGAGGTTTGATGGTGGGGGGGTAGGAGAGGTTGTTGAGGGGGGGGGGGCGAGAGATTGTTGTGAAGGGCGGAGGGGGTTTACATTATTGCTTTTCCTCATTGTGGTCACGCCGTGATCCACCTTAAGCCGCTGATTTGGTCCTGCTTGCTGCAGGACCAAGCGCCACGCCGTCCGAAGCGTTAATGAGCAGTGGCATTAGTTAGTTAGTTTAAATGATCTTTATTTTAGTTTAACTTGGACGATTACCATATAAATTTTTACTAAGTGATTTAATTGCTTTCTTCATCTTTAAGTATGGGCAAAATTCAAAATTTGTTTTACAGAATTAGTCCTAGACTTAGTACACGGTCGACCACCTTGGTGGGATTGGTTTGTTTTGTTTTTAGAATTTGAAGAGAAACTACTTAATACTACTATTTACAGCTTAAAACTAACCTACTCTACTATATACACTTAACCTACTATGTACAAATTGCTTATTAAAGCATGTTCAGAAAGATTGCATTTTTGAATAAATTTAGTTGTCATATCATCAATTTTGGAATCTACTTTGGGAATTTCTGCCTCTTGATGGAGGTCTGCTATTCTTGTGTCGAATGGACGATCTAGGATCATCCTCAACACTCTATTCTGTGCAACCTGGATTTTGTTCCTGTGGGTCTGAGCGCACGATTCCCACACCGGGGCGGCATAGAAGATCGCGGGGGCTATGATCTGTTTGTAAACAGCCAGTTTGTTTTGCCTTGAGAGGCGGGATCTGCGGCAAATGAGCGGATACAAACACCTAACCAAGGCGGAGCACTTAACTAGGGTTTTCTCTATGTGCGAGCGGAACAGGAGCTTCTCATCGAACAACATCCCGAGATAAGTAACATCAGTGGACCACTCGACCCTTGTACCATCCATTATTACGGTACAGGAGGGAGACGGTTTAAGTTTTAATGATTGTCTGTGAAGGAACATGATCGCTTGGGTTTTCGAGGCGTTGATTTTGATTTTCCACGTGGTGGCATAATCAGTAAAGGTGTCAAGGCATCGTTGGAGCTTGTTCGTAATTTCACGAGGCATCCTACCCTTGACGGCTATCGCGGTGTCATCTGCAAACAGAAAGAACACGCAACCGTCTCCTAGAGGAGGGATGTCCGACGTGTAGATGCTGTAAAGCAGTGGTCCCAGCAGACTCCCTTGCGGAACACCTGCTGGGATCGGAAATTGTCCCGAAAGGGAACTATTCAACGACACCCTGAACGACCTTTGCTGGAGATAGTTACGGGTGATTTTCACAAGGTATGGTGGAAAGTTGGAGTTACAAAGCTTGTATATAAGTCCGTCGTGCCAGACATTGTCAAACGCCTTTTCGACGTCTAACAAGGCCATGGCTGTGGACTTGGATACAGCTTTGTTACTCCGGATGTTATTCATCACCCGCACTAGCTGATGATTGGTGGAATGCCCCTTACGGAACCCGAACTGTTCCGGAAGAAGAATGTCATGTTCCTCCACAAACTTGTTTAGTCGGCTGAGGATCAATTTTTCGAACAGCTTGCTCAGCGCTGAGAGCAGGCTAATCGGTCTGTAGCTTGACGGTAGTGAAGGGTCTTTCCCAGGTTTGCGGATCGGGATGATTTTTGCCACCTTCCAGATGCTTGGAAAGTAGTGCAGCTCCAAGCATCTGTTGAAGGTGGCAGCTAGCAGCGAGTGCACCCTCGGGCTGAGATTTTTCAACGCTAGGTTGAATATTCCGTCAAACCCGGGAGCCTTCATGTTCTTACTGTATTTCAGCGCTGAGCAAATTTGTTCCTCTGTAATCCGTTCTTCTGGAGGGACGGCACAAGGGGAGGCATCTAACGTCAGGACGCACTGCGCAACCTGGTTCTCAAGTGGACTTGGGATTTTAGAGCCAAGCAAATGCGACTGGGCAATGTGCTCCCCAATCGCATTGGCCTTCTCTTCGTTGGTGATAAGCCGTTCGTCATTGACTCTAAGTGGTGGAATGGGCTTGGGGTGAGACTTCAGCACCTTGGCAACCTTCCAGAATGGTCTGGAACGGTCGTCCAGGTTCTGAACGAGCCGCCCGAAACTCTCGTTCCGGATTGAGACCATTCTGGAAGCGATCTGCCGATTCAGATCGACCATTTCGTATTTACGCTGCAGATCCCCAGTCCGCTGAAACTGGCGTCTACGAACATTTCTGAGCCGAATCAAGAGTTTGGTGTGGGAATCAATTGCTTGAAACTTACCCCTCACAGGAACTCGTCGAACGCACTCTTCGTCAGCCACGGATATGGCTTGATGGAGACCCTCCAGGGCCCGGTCGATGTCCTCCACTGTGTCGAGCGGTGGGTTGTCGTCGATGTGGCGGTCGACCACGCGTCGAAACTGGACCCAGTTGACTCGATGGTAGTCCTTCCGCTGGCACGGTGCAGGGGCCACGTTGTAGCCCAGCTCGGTCAGCACCGGTTGGTGGTCCGAACTCAGGTCGTTGACGGCAACCGGCTTGGCTAATCTGGTGTTTGCCAAGAACAGGTCCAGCGTCGATGGGTTGCCCGTCGGTGATGTGAAGGTTGGTTCGTCCGGAAACCAGACGGAATAGAGACCATGCTGGGAATGGTCGAATAGCAGGCGGCCGTTCTGGTTCTGCTGGTAGTTCCGCCAGGCCTCGTGCCGGGCGTTCAGGTCCCCTCCGATTACGAAGCGGGCATTGGTGTGGGTTATGATGGCAAGGTCGTTCTTGAACTGCTGTGCTGTACCATTGCTAACGGTACATTGCCGGGGACAGTAGGCGGCGATGAACCGGATGTTTCCGGTCGATGTTTCCACCTCTACGCCGACGGCCTCGATGATGGAAGTGCGGTAGTGGGGTAGGGTGCAGTACTTGATGCCTTTCTTGATGATGACCGCGACACCGCCCCCCCTGGAGCTGGTGCGATCAAGCCGGACAATGCTGTGGTCGGGCAGCCAGAAGCTGTCACCGGTCTTGAGGTGGGTCTCGGTGAGGAGGCCCACGTCGATGTCGTGCTTGCGGAGGAAGTCTGCAAGCTCAATGTTTTTCGCCCCTACGGAGCGAGCGTTCCAGTTGGCGATCTTTATGGGTTCACGGTCCATAATTAGCGACGAAGGAGATGATAGCTTGGAGCTGTTGTGTTCTTGTTGCGCAGGTGCGCTTGATGATGATGGCCTGGGCCAACAGTGTGACGATCTCATCCGTTGACAGCGGAGAATCGTCTGTAGCTTCACCGGTTGTACCGGCCAATCCCGGAGCAGGGGGATCCGTCGATGGGCCGGAGGCTTGACTGGGTACTGCAGCGGCAGCCGACTGGGCAGCAGCCAACTGTTGGTTGAGCGGGAGCGGCGCCAACACTGGAATTGGCCGTGGTTGGACCGGTGATAACGGAGGAAAGTTCTGCGCGTTGTTTTCCGGGACCTTCTTGCGACCGGGCTGGTTGTTGGACGAGGCCTTCTTCCGGATCTCGGCGTATTCGGCCCGCTTCGGACAGGCCTTACTCGTGGCCTTGTGGGCAGCACCGCAGTTGGCGCATGTGGGAGCGGCTTCCTCGATGCTGTCACAGTCGTCGATCTTGTGGTTTTTGCCGCATTTGATGCAGCGGCTGGCCATGCGGCAGTTCCTGGTGCCGTGCCCGAACAATAGGCAGTTCGAGCACTGAGTGACGCCACGGTGGGTTGGCTTATACCGCTCCCACTTCACTACGATGTGGAACAGTGTGCGTGTCGTATGGAGATCCTTCACGGTTGTGGAGTTCTTCTGCAGATGGACCAAGTAGAGCTGGTCACGATACTTGATGGCCTTGCTGCGGGTCATCTTGTGGATTTCGACCGGCTTGAGGCCGTTCGCCTTAATCTCGTCCATTAAGGTGGTGGTGTCCATGTCGTGGAGCCCGCGCAGCACCACTTTCAGCGGCTTGGTGGCCTCGACGTCGTGGGAGAAGTACTCCAGCTTCATCCTGTCCAAGAGGGCCTGGACTGCGTTGTAGTGATTTTCGGCCGAGACCATCAGTTTGTAGCCTTCCGTGCACCGTTGAATGGTGCAGCGAAGGCCCTGCTTAATGTAGAAATCCAGCTGCTCCCATAGCCCGGGAGGGAAGCCCTTCACATAGAAGGGTGGCAACTTAACTTTTTTAGGCACCGTCTCAGGGTCCGACTGCGGCTGGGCTCCGTTCTGCAGGGCGGAGAACGGATTGTTGCTCAGCAGCTTTTTTGCTGCCGATGCGGTGGCGCTGCTGTCTTCAGGTCTGGGTCGTTTAGTTCCGGGAGGCCCCGGCTGCGGATCCGCAACGCCTGTCGGGATGGGCAATGGGGTTTTCTTCTGCTTCTTCTGGGCTGGCTCGGTGGTCGCGCCGTCTCCTGGGAGAGTCTGTTTTCCCGGTAAACCGGCACTCGCGTTACCGCGCGATTTCTTACCCATGGCTGGGTCAGCGAGAGCGTCACTACACAACGCGGAGCTAATTCGACTTGCGAACGAACGAACGAAACTAGAGAGAATTCAAATCGACTGAACTGCTCAACAGTCTGGCAGCGAATGTTGAGCAGTGGCATGTTTAAATGTTGTTTAAATGATCTTTATTTTAGTTTAACTTGGACGATTACCATATAAATTTTTACTAAGTGATTTAATTGCTTTCTTCATCTTTAGGTATGGGCAAAATTCAAAATTTGTTTTACAGAATTAGTCCTAGACTTAGTACACGGTCGACCACCTTGGTGGGATTGGTTTGTTTTGTTTTTAGAATTTGAAGAGAAACTACTTAATACTACTATTTACAGCTTAAAACTAACCTACTCTACTATATACACTTAACCTACTATGTACAAATTGCTTATTAAAGCATGTTCAGAAAGATTGCATTTTTGAATAAATTTAGTTGTCATATCATCAATTTTGGAATCTACTTTGGGAATTTCTGCCTCTTGATGGAGGTCTGCTATTCTTGTGTCGAATGGACGATCTAGGATCATCCTCAACACTCTATTCTGTGCAACCTGGATTTTGTTCCTGTGGGTCTGAGCGCACGATTCCCACACCGGGGCGGCATAGAAGATCGCGGGGGCTATGATCTGTTTGTAAACAGCCAGTTTGTTTTGCCTTGAGAGGCGGGATCTGCGGCAAATGAGCGGATACAAACACCTAACCAAGGCGGAGCACTTAACTAGGGTTTTCTCTATGTGCGAGCGGAACAGGAGCTTCTCATCGAACAACATCCCGAGATAAGTAACATCAGTGGACCACTCGACCCTTGTACCATCCATTATTACGGTACAGGAGGAAGACGGTTTAAGTTTTAATGATTGCCTGTGAAGGAACATGATCGCTTGGGTTTTCGAGGCGTTGATTTTGATTTTCCACGTGGTGGCATAATCAGTAAAGGTGTCAAGGCATCGTTGGAGCTTGTTCGTAATTTCACGAGGCATCCTACCCTTGACGGCTATCGCGGTGTCATCTGCAAACAGAAAGAACACGCAACCGTCTCCTAGAGGAGGGATGTCCGACGTGTAGATGCTGTAAAGCAGTGGTCCCAGCAGACTCCCTTGCGGAACACCTGCTGGGATCGGAAATTGTCCCGAAAGGGAACTATTCAACGACACCCTGAACGACCTTTGCTGGAGATAGTTACGGGTGATTTTCACAAGGTATGGTGGAAAGTTGGAGTTACAAAGCTTGTATATAAGTCCGTCGTGCCAGACATTGTCAAACGCCTTTTCGACGTCTAACAAGGCCATGGCTGTGGACTTGGATACAGCTTTGTTACTTCGGATGTTATTCATCACCCGCACTAGCTGATGATTGGTGGAATGCCCCTTGCGGAACCCGAACTGTTCCGGAAGAAGAATGTCATGTTCCTCCACAAACTTGTTTAGTCGGCTGAGGATCAATTTTTCGAACAGCTTGCTCAGCGCTGAGAGCAGGCTAATCGGTCTGTAGCTTGACGGTAGTGAAGGGTCTTTCCCAGGTTTGCGGATCGGGATGATTTTTGCCACCTTCCAGATGCTTGGAAAGTAGTGCAGCTCCAAGCATCTGTTGAGGATGGCAGCCAGCAGCGAGTGCACCCTCGCGCTGAGATTTTTCAACTCTAGGTTGAATATTCCGTCAAACCCGGGAGCCTTCATGTTCGTACTGTGTTTCAGCGCTGAGCAAATTTGTTCCTCTGTAATCCGTTCTTCTGGAGGGACGGCACAAGGGGAGGCATCTAACGTCTGGACGCACTGCACAACCTGGTTCTCGAGTGGACTTGGGATTGTAGAGCCAAGCAAATGCGACTGGGCAATGTGCTCCCCAATTGCATTGGCCTTCTCTTCGTTGGTGATAAGCCGTTCGTCATTGACTCTAAGTGGTGGAATGGGCTTGGGGTGAGACTTCAGCACCTTGGCAACCTTCCAGAATGGTCTGGAACGGTCGTCCAGGTTCTGAACGAGCCGCCCGAAACTCTCGTTCCGGATTGAGACCATTCTGGAAGCGATCTGCCGATTCAGATCGACCATTTCGTATTTACGCTGCAGATCCCCAGTCCGCTGAAACTGGCGTCTACGAACATTTCTGAGCCGAATCAGGAGTTTGGTGTGGGAATCAATTGCTTGAAACTTACCCCTCACAGGAACTCGTCGAACGCACTCTTCGTCAGCCACGGATATGGCTTGATGGAGACCCTCCAGGGCCCGGTCGATGTCCTCCACTGTGTCGAGCGGTGGGTTGTCGTCGATGTGGCGGTCGATCGGCGGTCGGTAGTCCTTCCGCTGGCACGGTGCAGGGGCCACGTTGCAGCCCAGCTCGGTCAGCACCGGTTGGTGGTCCGAACTCAGGTCGTTGACGGCAACCGGCTTGGCTAATCTGGTGTTTGCCAAGAACAGGTCCAGCGTCGATGGGTTGCCCGTCGGTGATGTGAAGGTTGGTTCGTCCGGAAACCAGACGGAATAGAGACCATGCTGGGAATGGTCGAATAGCAGGCGGCCGTTCTGGTTCTGCTGGTAGTTCCGCCAGGCCTCGTGCCGGGCGTTCAGGTCCCCTCCGATTACAAAGCGGGCATTGGTGTGGGTTATGATGGCAAGGTCGTTCTTGAACTGCTGTGCTGTACCATTGCTAACGGTAGAATTTCAGCAGGTTCGTAATGTAATATCCTATCGATTGGCGTATTTGGATTTTAATATCATCTATAAATGACAAAGTTACAAGCGTTCGAAACCTAACACTCCTTCACCACACATATTTTTTGACTTGCACCCCAGTATAGTCGACAAAGACGTAGTTCTACGTCAAAACACATTCCATGTCATGTAAAATTCCTCATTATTTCTGTGTATTTTTGAGAAGTACTATGAAGTTGCTGGAGTTGCATGCTTCTGTGCTGCGAGCAGGCTTCCGGAAATCTCACGCATACGCAAATGCGACAGCGAGCTGTGAGACGGAGCGTCGCATGACTCTCAAATCCATGGTGTGCTACAATAATTGTACAAAAGTAGAAGGGTCTGTGCCTTGGGGCACGAACGGAAGCTTGACGTAGGACCGCTAGTGGACGGAATATGTGAAGAGCATTAAGTTCTTTTTAATGATCAAATATCTATTTTATCAACTCTTTCCGTTTTTGAATTGTAGGCGTATCAAATTTGTAGTAATCTTTTTCAAAGAGAAAGTTGATTAAGAGAATCAATCAAAATCACTTGCACCCCTGCTTCCAAGTTTTTGTGGTCGTTGTGTTGGGGGCTTGTGGTTCTGAATGTGGACAAACAAGCGCAGTTAAATTCTATTCCAACTCTTTACTGATGTAAGCTTGATGGCCCTGAAAAGGGCCGTTTTACTGAAGAGGACATCCATGGCCACTTATTTTTGGCGTGTTTAGTGAGGTCACGAACCTCATTTTACAGGAACACCTTCAACACACCTCGTAGATCAGACCGGAGATACGTCAGACACCGCCACGGCGAGCCAGACTACGGATGGTGGTTATCTCGAAGAATTTGCGATGACGGTTGGCACCTCTTTTGCCAGTCAATTGTTGCTTGTAAGGTTATAGAAAAGTGGACTAACCACCTTCCTACTGCTGCTATTGCTAACCACGCCGTCCGAAGCGAAAATGAGCTGATACCAGACAGCAGCGCTGCTTTATATCTTTTCAGGTTAAAGCAGAATGATGTGCAACCAAGTGGTATAAAAGCTACAAAGACTCCTCCCATTATGAGTAGTTTGCTATCAATTTGCGACACTGGCTATTTTCTTTTTGCGTACACGGCGAATGAGAACGACCCAAATTTGAGTTTAGTTCACTCATAACCGCCAAAAGTGTAGGAACTCAGCGATGAGTAAATTTGTCTCATGGTTTCCTGAGGAAAACCTAAAAAACTGACAGAAAATGAGGAAATTGGCGAAAATTTTATTCAGTCTCGGAGTAGTACCAATAGACTGAGTGAATCCAATTTTTACTTTTCTCAAATTCGGGAATTTTTCCCTGGAAAATCCTGCGAAAACATGAGGCAAATTTACTCATCGTTGGGGCGTTCGCATTCGCCGTGATAGATATCGGCGCCGGTGGTTAGCGTGATTACCTCTCACCCCAGCAGGCCTGGGTCCAATCTCAGTCGGCGCCAGCGGCATGTTCTAAGGCATAACATCTCTGGGAGCTGCCTCCCTGGCGTCGGTAGCATTGGAGCTCAGTACGGAAAACAAATCTCGCGTCACTTTTCAATTGATCGATTCTCTTCATCGACACTCTCTTTCGTAAATAACTCGGCTTCACAAAATTTGTGTTTTAATGTTTCTTGCCGTCTTCGTCGAATTAGATGCTAAATTGTTGCTTCTTCCATCGAAAATATCCGGCCGTGGCGATTCAAAGTTGATCAAGGTTGATCAAAATAATTTGTACCCCTACTTCCAGTTTGATTACATGAGCATTTTGTGTGATCGTTGGTTCTGAATATGGACAAACAGGCAGATGAATTCTATTCCTACTCTTTACTGTAATAAGCTTGGTGGCCCTGAAAAGAGCCGTTTTGTTTCCAAAGTTGGTGATGATTTAACTTCCGAAACCAAACAGAGTGCGTCTCAGTCACTTCAAAAACGTAGATGTCATCCATGGCCGCTTACGCTTGGCGTGTTTAGTGTAAGTGACAGCATCACGGATCTCATTTTTTAGGAACACCTTCAGCACACCTCGTAAATCAAACCGGAGATACGTCAGACACCGCCACGGCGATCCAAACACCGGATGGTGGTTATCTTGAAGAATTTGCGTTTGGTTCTGAATATGGCGATGAGTGTGCAAAATATTACGCAATTCCATCCTCCCTATTCGCACGCACCCGAGGATTGGAGGCGAATGCCACTTCGACTTGTTTCGTCTACTTACTACTCTCTGACGACTGTGCTGGGGAAGCTGCAAATGCATGTAGGTAATTGGTGGATTTGTTAGTTAATTGGACGCTTTTGGACAATGCTGGACATTTACCAGGTTTTCAATAGTTTCTTGTTGAAAATCAACATTCGGAAGCATTGTTATCGATGCGTAGCCATATTTCTGATCGATTGGTGATAAAATTATTGAAATTGGACCAGGGGCAGCTGAGTTATTAACGTTCAAAATATTTCTTAATTTGTTACATGTTCCATTTTCGGTTTTCACAAAGTGTACCCCCATATAGAAATCAAAGACGTAGTCCTACGTCAAAAGAGAGACCAACACGATGCGCGCGACAAGCTACACGCTCTCAACAAATTCGAGCGTTTCAATTTTGTTTTGTCTCATCGCATTGCTCTCTCAATGCGACGCATGCATTCAATCACATGCGACTGTTTCATTGAAACATCTCAATGCACTCTCTCAGGGCGCCATCGCCGTGCGCTGTTTCGCATGCCTTGACTCTCGCGGTCCCATCATATGTGATGTTGTCGGGTGACGAGAGAAGGGACTGAAAGGGTTTGTTCATAGAAGACTTGTGTGCCCTTTTCACATGTGGCTTTTGAAATGGGGTGAAGTTTTTAGATGGTTCCAGAAATATCTTCTAGTATAGATTCAAGCAGAGATATACTGGAATCACCGTAAGATCACCACTCATGCTCCTAGGAAGACGCAATTGCTTGTCGAAAGGATGCTAAAGGAAGGTAAAGGAAGACTCCGTGAGCGGTGGATGGCAACCTTACGGTAGTTGGGATACCGTTGGCATGTTAGCACCCCAAATAATACCGGAATATCTCTGGAACTATGTGTCCTTCAACAAGTCCATATGCGGAAATCTTCTAAAATACATTTTTTGGAAGCCTCTGAAGCTTTCAGCCCATTTGGTGGAAAAATAAACAAGTTATTGCGCATTTGCACCAAATTAGACTGCCGCACAACCGCACAAAAAAATCCCTCAGAATACTTTTACTCAGATCAGTAAAAATATAAATGGACGATTTTGAATGTAAAACAGCACTATATTTTATTATACAAGATCATATGGTCGGCGTTAAGTCAGAAAGGACTAAGTAGCAAAATAAAAACAAAAAATGAGTTAATGATATCATAAGATCTGCGAGATTTCTTCTGTCGGAATTTTTAATTTGTGTTGGTTAAAAATATACTAAACGATGCGCACGTACACAGTGTAGTCTAATTTTAATTGATCTATTTAATTTTGGCTGGTTGCATCTATTACCGTTAAAGAGGCCCTTAGTGACTAACTAGTCTATATAAATGTAATAACAAATGTAAAAGTCATCTTCAATGGAAATAAAATTTTCCAATAAAGCGCTGTCTTTTATCGAGTAGTATATTACAATTCATTTCAAAGGTCTGTTTCTGTTTTTCTTAGCCATGCCACCAGTTCCATCTTGAAAACGGTTACACAAAAAAAAAAGAGTCCATTAAACGTAAAACGACAACTTCGTTCCATTCTTTCGACCTTGCTTTGTTTCGATCCCGCCGGGGTAATTAAATACTGTCAGCTTCTCGACGACGACGAGTACGGTGTGAAAAAACGACTTCGCCCTTGCCATCATAAAACGATGCTGGGATTGCTCACAATGAAAGCATTGGCATGGCCAATTTGGTAGGAATTGAAAGAAATGTGAAATGAGCTAAATTTCTCGCTCGCTGTTGGTTTTTATGCTGGGTTGATTGATACCTACCCTTCTGAGGGGAAAAGTAATTAATTCTTGCTGCCATTTTGTTTGGTTTTTGTTTTCGAACTGAATTAAATTGACAACGCTCCTACGTTAGGATAATACAAATAATGGAGATGGATGCTTTAACGATTTGTCAAATAAATGGTCATATTTTTAATTCAATTGTTACGGTTGTTGATAAAGTATTGGCTGTTTAATCTTCACTACACTTTATGGCTATGTATCAGTTCGGAAATAAAAAGTGCGTTATTTAAGAGTAACATCAGATCTTAATATGTTCGTGTAACTACACCCGGAGAAAGTGTAAACATCCATCAAATTTAATTAAATTCCAATACATTTGATCATGCTAATGAGTGGCAAATTGCCGATGAAATGCTGTTGTCGTAAGTCACGGTGTACATAGCCTAAGTTCACAGAATAGGAAACATTAGTTAAATTAATGGCTTTATGATTACGGTTCCGTGGGAACCGAACAACTTTGTATCAAAGTGTAATTAGCGGCGGCGTTGTTTGTCACGGATGAACACCGTTTGCTTTTCTTTCAGAAATGCGGGTTCGAAAGTATCTGTGGTGCAAATAGAATCAATGAGACATGTCTCAAAATATTTTAGCCATCATTATTCAATTTGATTTTATGTTGGCATCAGAGAATAACACCAACAACAAAAAAGATTATTATCCAGAGCCAGAGCTGGACGAGACGAAACTACCTATCACGAGATTTCTTGTCATTTTCCAATGATCAAACACTCATGAGAATAATTCTTATGCGGTTTTGACATCAATATTTCTAACTGATTTAGATGAATTTAACCAAGCAACCATATGTAATCGGTAGAGTGAATAAATTATTAAGATTTTCTCGGTACAAGTTACTTTATTAGCAATAAATAAGCTAGATATTACGATGATCACAACACTGTCACGTTCTGTCATGACAAAAAATTCGATGAGATTTTGAAAAAAATCTCTATCACTGTTATCTCGTCCGATGATAGTGACAGAAGTATCTCTGTAAATATCACGTGAGATTTTTCATTGAAAATGGCATTTGCCAGCCCTGTCCAGAGCGTGTTGCCTTCCTCCTAAGGATTCTGAAACTTAACACTTTTTTGATAAGTATCAGATTCCTTAAAGTTTTATATTCAAAGTGTTTTTTATGTTACTTCATACGCGAAGTTAACGATTTTCAGAGTTGGTTGGAAATGCTAACATGAAGCTTTAGTGTGATGATTTATTAGCTAGAGAATGATCTTTGGAAGAGGGTAGGTGGATAGTTCCGTTAGAGTACGGCAGTATGAAAATTGAATAGAAGTTGAAAATGAGCGAAGGGCCATTAAAGCGACAGTTTACAAGATGGACGCACATTTTTGCCTAGCCCGTACGATGTACGCGGGGACTTGAAGTATGTCTCCAAGTCCACAGCCTGTGGACTTGGAGACATACTTCAAGTCCCCGCGTACATCGTACGGGCTAGGCAAAAATGTGCGTCCATCTTGTAAACTGTCGCTTTAATGGCCCTTCGCTCATTTTCAACTTCTATTCAATTTTCATACTGCCGTACTCTAACGGAACTATCCACCTACCCTCTTCCAAAGATCATTCTCTAGCTAATAAATCATCACACTAAAGCTTCATGTTAGCATTTCCAACCAACTCTTAAAGTTTTATGTTTTCAAATGTTCGCGATCTCGAGAATATTTTATGAAATTGCCGGACTCCGAAACTTTAGAAAATAGTTTTTCTTGGAAGTATCATCACATTCGCTGTCGAATTCTCCACATAAGTTCTGAGTTAGAACTATCACACTTAGAAATTATTATTTTTACACGAGACGTAATTCAGCTTTGACGTAAATCATGGAACGTAAACAAACATGGCATGTAAAATTAAGTGTCCTGAAACTGAAACATAAGCAACTCGACGAAAAGTGCGTTTTATTGAATTGATTTTCTTTTTCAACTGATTCTTATGTCAAAAGGGCCGCTTGCATGTGTCGGTCTCAGGGCACTGAAATTTACATGTCTTTTTCGTAGTGTGTACCGTAATATTCTATCCATAACTACATACTAAATACTACACATCGTGCACACTTAGAAATAACTACTTTTACACGAGATCCATATTGGACGTAAATCATAGAACGTAAACAAACATTTCATGTAAAATTAAGTGTTCTCAAACCAAAACATCAGCTAGTCGACGAAGAGAACGTTTGATTGAATTGATTTTTACGTTTCTTTCAACTAATTCTTATGTCAAAAGGCCCGCTTACATGTGTCGGTCTCAGGGAACCGAAATTTACATGACTTTTTAGTAGTGTGTGGTATCAGGTTAATGTAATGAAAGCGAAGACTGCCAAATGCAAAGACATTTCATCCACCCGTGGTCACTCAACGATCAGACATATTAGGGGAAACGCTCCTACACAGTTCGAAAAAGTAGTGTTAATTTCTGTTCAATATGATGCACATAATGCATATCATATACGTTTATATCATATATCATGTAAAGTTCTGACACATTCCATGCAATGTAGCAAATATTGTATACAAAAGCCCATCTTTGTAAACAACATTGTTTGCAAGTTGCTCGGTTGTGTGAAATAAAGTACAAGTCTACGTGAATGAATGTTTACATCACAATTAGAATTCAGAATTTTTATCTGTGTATAATTGCGTTACGTTAGAAGCGTTACGTTCCTATAGTTGTGTATGGAGACTCAATACACAACTATAGGAACCTAAAGCTTCTAACGTACAGCAACTATAGGAGATTCGACGAGCAATTGCTAAGACTAATTGTTGTTACAGGAGCGGATTCAGTTTCGGATTCCTATGAGCAAACTCGTAATTTGTGTTGAGTAAGCTTTAAGCTGTAAATTTAATTATTGTTACTTTTTGTTTATAGGTTTTACAATTTTAGGTTATCTTACATTGATTTGTCCTTTACTTTAATTGATCCGTCGTGTTGTAACAATAGGTGTTTGTTCCAATTTGTGTTTATGCTAAATTGTACAAATTATGCGTATTATTTTTGTTTCTCAAATTAATTTAATACTTACAATAAATTCACGTAATCACGATATCCAGGATAACTAGCAAATATTTTATTTAATAGATACTTTAGCAATAATAAATTCTTCCTCCACCACTATTCTATTTTCTATGTTTTCTTTATAAAACAATTGAGCTGTCCTATTGAAGCAATTCTTTTATATATGCCCTACCGGAGTAAACCTTTTAAACGTCACTCATTTCACCTCCCTTTGTGAGGGTGGTACTGAACGAGCTCATCTGTGTTGCCAACATGCTCCCGCCTGTACTGCTTCAAGTGCCCTTAAGCTGTACCTCCTTTTCTGGTAACATCTAGGACAGCGAGCTTAGTCGCCGGTCGATGCATGATACCTGCAGAGGTCTGTACATCCGCGCTGCGAACTCTTCCATCACGTCCAGGATACACTCGAGTGATTCTGCCTCTTATCCAACTGTTCCTAACGCCCTCGTTTACAATGATGACCAGATCTCCGACGTTGATAGGTGTCGCCTCTCCAAACCATTTTGGCTGTCGGGAGATAACAGGCAGATATTCTCGAATCCATCGCATCCAAAACCTATCTAGCATAACCTGAACATGCTTCCAGTTTGATCGCAGTACCGTACACTCCTCAATTGGCCACACCGCTGGCTGGACCACGCCACTCGAACTCAACAATAGAAAGTGGTTCGGTGTTAAAGCTGCGCATTCCTCGCTGTCGATCGGTAGATAGGTTAAGGGACGCGAGTTCACTATAGATTCCACCTCCGCAAGAGCCGTTATCAAAGTCTCCTCATCCGGATTCCTCGGCAACTCCATGTGCGCTAGACCTGTCTTGACCGAGCGTACCAGCCTTTCCCATATTCCCCCCATATGTGGAGCGTACGGAGGGTTTAGCTTCCATTGGGTTTCTGCGTTTGTGAACGTCCCTGCTAGATCCCGATTTATGGCACCGATCTGCTGCCTTAACTCTGCGCTAGCCCCTTGGAAGTTGGTTCCTTGATCAGAGTAAATTTCCTGTGGTGCACCTCGGCGGGCGATGAATCTACGTATTGCCATCTTGCAGGATTCAGAAGACAGACTGTAGGCGACTTCCAAGTGGACTGCTCGAGTTCCTAAGCAGGTAAAGAGCGCTACCCACCGTTTGACTCCACCACGTCCAAAGCGAACAGTGATCGGCCCGAAATAGTCCAGTCCCGTAAAGGTGAAGGCCCTGACATACGGCGTGAGACGAGCAGAAGGCAGAGGAGCCATTGGTGGTACTTGTGGTTTGGATTTGTATACTCTGCACCAGTAGCAGCCACTTGTCACTTTCTTGACGGCTGTTCGCAGTTCGGAAATGTGAAACTTCTGCCGAATCTCGTTCACCACCGTTTCATTATTGGCGTGTCCGTACTTCCTGTGATACCAGTTGATCATTAGTTGAGTGACGTAGTGATCCTTAGGCAAAATCACGGGAAACTTGCTTTCGTACGACGCGCACTCCGCGGCAGCGATGCGGGATCCCATTCTCATGACTCCATATGAGTCCAGAAACGGGGATAATTTGAAGACTCGACTGCTTTTCTGGATTCGTCTACGTTCTTCTGGCTGCACTTCATGATTTTTGTGAAGAATGCTGCATTCCTCCGGATACTCGCTCGCTTGGATCAGCTTATATACAGCTGACTCCGCTTGTTTCCACTCCTCGCTGTTCACACTACTCGGGGTTACTTCTCCGTCCTGTTTTGATCCGTCTCGACAAATATGCTTGCAGCCAAATCGTAGAACGAATGCCACTGTACGGGTCAACCTTTCCCACTTCGAGAAGCGTTCGAATTCGATGACCGACTGCGTCGATAGTTGCTGGTGCACATGGACCACCCTTAATTCTTCCGCTGTAGTCGGCTCGATCGCATCCTCTGGCCAGTCACACTCTGGTTTATACAGGAACTGTGGACCCTTGAACCACCTGCTGTGTTCATCGAAGCATGGGCCATGTCCCCATTTGGTGGCTTCATCAGCAACGTTCATCCTGGTTGGAACCTTCTTCCAATCGCTGACTTCCGTTTCATCCAGGATCTCTGTTACCCGGAACGCTACAAACTGCTTATAGTTCCGCGGATCTGACCGTAGCCAGTTCAGAACCGTTGAAGAATCACTCCACAATACTTTGCGCTTGATCTGCAAACTGTGACTCGAAATGACAGACTTCATGAGCCGTGTTCCAATCACAGCTGCTTGCAGCTCTAACCGTGGTACTGACAGCAATTTGATCGGCGCTACCTTGGTTCTTGCACACACCAGACTACAGCGTACTTCTCCACTGTCCACAATCCGGAAGTAGGCTGCGGCAGCATATGCAGTGCTGCTAGCATCCACGAAAACGTGCAATTCAAGCGAATCGTAGGCTCCAGGATTGTATCCTGGAAAGTAGCATCTGGGTATTTCCACCATATCCAATGTTCCAAGTAGTTTGGCATACTGCTCCCATCGTGATATGATATCCGCAGGTAGTGGCTTGTCCCAGCCAATTCCGGATCTCCACACATCCTGGACTATCGTCTTCCCATGCACCACGAAAGGAGCGACCATCCCTAACGGATCAAAAATGCTCATGACTAAGCTCAGGAGCTGGCGTTTGGTTGGTACAACGGATCCATCCAGTAGACTTTTCAGATCATCTCGGAGAGTCATTGAGAATACGAAGACGTCCTCTTGTGGTCGCCATACCATCCCTAAAACTCGCTCCAGGTTGCTGCCCTTGTCCATGGTGAAGCTCTTCACCGACTTCGTATTCTGCTCTCCAATCCGCTGGAGCACCTCAAGAGAGTTCGACATCCAATGCCGAATGAGGAATCCTGCCTTTTCGTGGACTTCCTTGACGTCTAATGCCAGTTGAACTGCTTCTTCGACCGTATCGACGCTGTCAAGATAATCGTCCACATAATGGTTCTCCTTAATCGCCTCAGACGCCTCCGGGAACTCCGCAGCATATTCCTCCGCATTCAGGTTCTTCACAAATTGCGTTGAACTTGGAGAACATGTTGATCCGAAAATAGCGACATCCATGACGTATATTTGAACTGGATCCGATGGATTGTCCCGCCACAAGAACCACTGAGCTGTACGATCTTGCAGTCTGATGAGTACTTGATGGAACATTTCCATTATATCTCCGCTGATGGCGATCTCCTTCTGTCGATACCGGCACAAAACTGCTAGCAGAGATGTTAGTAGGTCCGGTCCTTTTAGAAGGACGGAGTTCAAGGAAACACCTTCTACTGATGCTGCGGCGTCCCAGACAACCCTGACTTTATCGGGTTTTTTGGGATTCACTACAACACCCAGGGGTAAAAACCACGTCCGCTTCGGATCCATCTCTTCTAGTTCACGTGGAGTTGCTTTGTGTGCGTACCCCTTGGATACGTAGTCCACAATTTGCTGCCTAACATTGGCGTATAATGCTGGTGATTTAAGCAGACGACGTTCTAAACACTTCAGTCTCCGCTCTGCCATGGGCCTGCTGTTGGGAAATTTGACGTTGTCGAACTTCCACAAAAGTCCGGTTTCGAATCTGCCAGTTTCAGTTCTGATCGTGGTTGCTTGAAGAATTTCTTGAGCTCGCTTGTCATCCGCTGATTCTCTAGCCTGTGTCACCGAAACACCAACACTTTCCATAGAGAAAAAACTCTTCACCAGCTCGTGCAATTCGTCATCACGTGATTTGGTACTAATATGAAGAACTCTATGCGATGAATTCCCAAATTCATTCCCCGAGCGACCATACAAAACCCAGCCCAGCCTAGTTTTGGCGACTACTGGCTCGTGTTCGCGGCCTTCGCGCAACTTCAGCGTGGTCTTCAACCTTGTGTTGTCCAAACCAATCAGGATTCCTGGAACGGCGTCGTTGTAGCTTTGAACCGGAAGACCTCTCATATACGGATATTTGCCCTTAAGTTCTTCAAAGTGCATGGACTGTCGTGGTAGTTCTAGTCCATCGACGGTTTGAACTCTGCGTAGGGTGAACTGCTTGTCCGTGATCGATCCCGAAATGTCCAGTTGAATTTGCTGGGATTCTTCTTCCACACGCTTGACTCCATTGGTCCACTGCATGCAGAGCGGAGAAGTTGGACCTTGTACACCCAACTGCTCTGCCAAAGATCGTTCCATCAAAGTGGAATCTGAACCACCATCCAAGAAAGCGAATGTTCGTACCGATCGACCGTTGGCGTGAAGGACTACCGGGATGATACGAAACAGAACTTGGTGCTGTTGTTTATGAACAGAGATTACGCCAGAAACCGGAGCTGAACCCTCTGCTTTGGGTTCTCGTGGATCACCCGGATGGAGCAATCGGTGATGCCGTTGTTGACAGCCATTGACCCCGCAGTTTGATGCTTTGCACGGCCATTTACCATGCGGATACAAGCAGCGTCGACAGAGACTCACTTCTTGGGTTACCTTCCATTTGTCTTCTAACGTCTTCGACTTGAAGCTACAGCAATCCTTTGGTTTGTGCCCGGTTTTTTGACAAACAACACAAGGACGCTCGCTCCCCGTTTGGTTGAAAGGATCTGGTTTCTTGTTGGTTGCCTTGTCGTTCCGGATGTTCACCGTGTGTATCTCGGCTTTCCCTTTCAACTTTTCGGATTTGGCGGTGACTGGTGTAACACTACTAGCTGCCGTTACGATCACGTTCATGTAATCCGAAAATGTCCTCAAGTCCACGTTCTGCACTCGTTGCTTATGCATCGCCCAATCCAGCTTAATGTTGGCTGGAAGCTTTTCGACTAGCTCATCGATCAAGATCGGATTAGTCAAATGTACCTGTTGTCCAGTCGACACTAGATGCGTACAGAAATTGCGAACAGCCAGGCCGAAATTGATGATAGTCCCCAGTTTTTCTGGTCGCGGTGTCGGTGTTGCTCGCACCTCAGCCAGAAGAGAGTTGATGATTGCTTCCGGTCGTCCATACAGAACTCGCAACGTGTTGATTATCTCCGGAACGTTTGACGGATGAAGAAGAAAACTGCTCACTGCTTTCTTTGCGTCCCCTTTCAAGCTTCGTTGTAATCGCATCAGGTTCTCCGAATCGTTGTACCCACACATCTGCGTGGACGTATCATAGCTGCTCCAGAACATCGGCCACTCTGTTGGATCCCCAGTAAAACACGGAAGGTCTTTGGGAACAACGTGACGTGCTGCCAACTGCTGCGCATTCGGGCCGTACGATGGCTGAAACACCCCATACTGCAACTGTGGGTTTGGTACAGCTGGTATAGGTGTTTGATAACTCGAGACACTCACTACAGGAGGACGAAGTGGCGGTCGAGAATTACCCCATGTTTGCGAAAGCATTGGTACGGTTTGTGTGTGAGAAACAGCGAAAGGAGCATTTTGTGACACCAGAGGATTTGAAAAACTTAAAGGCTGGTTCCTATTTAAGAAATAGCTATCGGAATCTAAGTGCGAAACGTTTCTAGGTATTTCGGAGTGCCCTAACTGCCCTAGTGTTGGCTGGAAAGTATGTGATGGTTGGACATAGTTTTGATTGGTTGGTTCCACAGTTCTTCTTGCGAAAACTTCTGAGCTGGTAGTACTCACCATGTTCGAAGTAGGTATTACATACGGATTGTACTGACCAACTCGAGGATCCATCCAATAACGTCTGTCTTCTCGTGGTTGATTGTGTCCGCCATGTGATACCGGTACAGTAATCTGAGGAAACATCGTACTGCCACCGACTGTTGTTCCTAAATCCGGAACCAGCTGGTTGACTGCAGGTGGAATCAGATTGGTATTCGCCTGCCACGTTACTGTCGGCTGCACAGTTGGAATACTCGTCAGCGACACAGATGCTGCCCGGGGCGTTGATTGAAGCAATGTTGGAAGTGATAGGGCTGGATCTGCGACACTAGTGAAACCTCCCTGGTGTACGGTCGCAATAGGTGAGATGACGTCATCAAAACTTTTCGAAAACACACCTCCTTGTGTGATAACCTTTTTCGATCCCGCTTCGTTGCTGGTAACTGCTGAAACTGGAACTACATTCGAGCTGTTTTGCGCTGTGCTTGCTACCGGCATCGATTTCGTTGGCACGATGTGGCCACCCGCTTGCGATGTGAGCCCAGTGGAAATAACTTTTCCAGATTTGGCACTCAGGATCACTTGTTGGTTTTCGATCCAGCATCGAACTTTATCGACGCTATCGGCTGCACTGTCACCGCTACACATACTCGCTCTTGAACTTGCCTTAGCATCCTCATCCAATCGCGCGTGAAGCAACTTGAATTTCCGTTCCAGAAACTCCTTCTCCAGTTTCATCAGATCCTCCATCATCTTTTCCCTCCTGTCCTTTTCTAATTGCAAAGCCTTCTCCTGCATCTCCTGGTCCTGTTTCGCCTTTTCCGCCATCAGCTTGGCTTGAAGTTCCTTTTCTTCGGCCAATTGCTGCATTTCCAAGTGAAGTTTTGCCTCTCTTGCACTTGCAGTCGTCGATGGTGTTGACCTTACCGATGACGGTGCACGGGAACCCCTTGGCCGGCATAACACACATTGGTAGCTTTGATCATCAGCCTCGATGCTATCACCGACACCAGCGCACGAAAAGTGGTACCATCGGCTGCATCCATCGCACTGGACCATCTTGGCATCCGCCGTATTCGGTTGCTTGCATAAGATGCACTGAGAATCAGCAGGTGCTTCTTCCGGAATCGGTTGAATTCCTGGCATCTTTTTACGAGGTCGTAATTATTCTCAATAAAAATCAATCTTAAAGATTGTTGTTACAGGAGCGGATTCAGTTTCGGATTCCTATGAGCAAACTCGTAATTTGTGTTGAGTAAGCTTTAAGCTGTAAATTTAATTATTGTTACTTTTTGTTTATAGGTTTTACAATTTTAGGTTATCTTACATTGATTTGTCCTTTACTTTAATTGATCCGTCGTGTTGTAACAATAGGTGTTTGTTCCAATTTGTGTTTATGCTAAATTGTACAAATTATGCGTATTATTTTTGTTTCTCAAATTAATTTAATACTTACAATAAATTCACGTAATCACGATATCCAGGATAACTAGCAAATATTTTATTTAATAGATACTTTAGCAATAATAAATTCTTCCTCCACCACTATTCTATTTTCTATGTTTTCTTTATAAAACAATTGAGCTGTCCTATTGAAGCAATTCTTTTATATATGCCCTACCGGAGTAAACCTTTTAAACGTCACTCATTTCACCTCCCTTTGTGAGGGTGGTACTGAACGAGCTCATCTGTGTTGCCAACACTAATTCTATGCTTGGATTTTTGCGTCACAACACTGTGCAATTTGATGACGCCCTGAAAACACTTTACTTACTGCTCTTTAGTTTGTAGTGTTCTTGAATATGAAGTACACATTTGGGTTCCATATCATGTAGTCCATGTATTGTGCATCTTATTCTTTTGTCTTTATTACGTCCCTGCTTGATCTTTAAACCGGTTGTTACAATTTACAATTTCTGTTACATTCAATGCAAAATTGGTTTAATTGCATCCTCTGCATATGTTTCATACAACAAATGTAATGACAGTTCTTGTAATGGACTGCAGCGTACAAGCAAGTTTGTCCAGAATACATATTTTGTATAAAACCATCACAAGATGATATTCAAGACGCAATGCGTTTGGAGTAACACACTATTTTTGAAAAATAAGTTAACAACAAATTACAAAATTATTTTAAAAACCTTCCACCACATTACAGAATCTGTTCATGGCGCGAAACATTGTAAATTCTGCATACTTTTCATGAAAATCTGTAATAAAATTTTACATTGTCCGGTTGGGTGCACAGTTGTTAATTGAGAGCATTCTAAGTATGTACCATTTCTGCATTAGCATATATTGTGTGGCAAGTACAATGATACGCTATACCCATTGAAGCCATGCAATTTTCCAGCCCGAAGAGAAGTCAGCATCTAGGGGCGTCAGATAGCCAAGTCAGTAAGAGCGTGGTATTGGTAAGCTGGAGGCGGCGGGTTCGATTTCCGGTCCGGTCCAGGAAATCTTTCAGAGTGGGAATTTTGTTGACTTCCCTGAGCATAGAGTATCATTATGCTTGCCACACAATATACAAATTCATGGATTGGTAGAGCTTTAAGTTGAGATACGGCAAAACGCTCGCTACAGAAGCGTAAACAACCTAGAAGAAGATAAAGAATGAGTAGCTCATCGAGAGAATCCAAAACATTTGGTCAAATTTTCATTAGGACGGCTTCCCTTCCTTGGACCAATCCCTCCCAAGCAGGGGTTGAAACAGTTGAAGTTTTTTTTAGGACATCGTTGCTTGCTATTTTTAGAATTCACACACGCATAACATCAGCAGGTCTTATTATGAGAAAATCTAAAATACATACATTCGCGACGGTTTTCGACGACAGTGTCGTATGACAGAGCCTGTCATATGACATTTAAGTTTGGTACTGTAATTTGATAGCTTGTTTCGCAAATGTCGGAAGCAAAGGCAGTCGATTATCACAGAAAATGTGTCGATTATGGTGACCGCTTACAAGACTGCTCCCAAGTAACAATCTAAATGCTTGGAAGATTTATTATTATTTTATTATTCTTTTATCATAGCATCGCTGGGAGCCTATAGTTGTAATGTGGTTTTATGTGGTTCTGTATCCCTCTTGAAAACTGAAGAATGAAACATGCAACTATGTTTAATTACATACTTTTTCATAACCATTATAAAACTTAAAGCAATAATAATACTTCATTATAACCTCAATACAACTATCATTCTTATCAGAGGCCTAAGATTTACAGAGAAGAAATACATCACAACAATAACAGGAAATACTGTGTAAATCGTTACAAATAACCATACATTTCATTATCAGTGCATGAAAATTATATAAATCGAGTGGAATTTTTAAAAGAAAAGTGAAGAAGAATTTTCGACAAATAATGGTTTTTCGACGCAGAACAGCATCATCATAAATGAACATCAAGCTATAGATGCAACGTCTGCAAATCTAGTTTTTCCGGATGCCGAGAATACAAAATGGAAAAAAAAAATCGGTACCAGGAATGATGCAGGCACTTAAGTAGACGCACATAATCAAATCGTACTAGATTTGACGAATGAAAACCTCTTCAGTGCCTCTGAGTATGAGGAGGAAGAGATGATCGCTAATGTGGAACTTCTGGATGATCTACAGTTGTGGGCTCTCACACACAACTAAAGCACAGTGCAGTGAAAGAGCTCCTAGAAATATTAAATAATCGCTTCCGCAAGATCCACGAACCCTTCTTAAAACTACGCAGGCAGTTTCACTGATTCTGGTTGGAGAGGGAACACTTATAAGGTGGTCGGTTTCACGTTTTTACTAGCGCCACGAAGCGGCACAATTCCGAACTAAACTGTTCACAAAAGGCTTGATCTGAACAACAATAGCAGATGCTATAACAAGGCGAATTGTAAGGATTTCAGCAACACGTCGATTTTGAAGAAATCTTCAGGTTCGATGGAATCACCTGAAGCAACCAAATCATCTGAACAATCTTCAACAACATGGAACCACCATGAACCTAAAATGCAGTATACTAACTTTGAAGCTTTTATGTGTGATGGAGATATGATCAACTCAATTACGTTATATTTGGCAGAAATTCAAAAAAAGATTGATTGAAAATTTACAATCCCGAGGATGTACTACCAGCTTGATTGAAGACGATCTGAAAAGCATCGTTGCACTGGCTAAGGTCACACATGGATATAGATTTATATAATTTAGGCACTTACGAGCGATAATTCACACGTTAATGTTTCGAAATACTACTCTTTTTTGAGGGACAAGGTATTTCAACGCATCGAAACGAAGGTCGAAGACGTATTCGAAAGCAGCAGTTTTGAAGAAATGTGTTGCACTGAACATAGAATTGCTCAAATCTATTGTGGTCACTTACCTTGACAAACGGATCTTTAAACCTACAATCCGCCAAAAATGTACTAAACTAATTATTTTCTAAGGAAATTAATGTTACGTTCATTAAACATCTTTTTTATTACCACTCTACTACTAATTCTCAATAGTCTGCCTTTCATTTCGTTACTGCTTTTGAAGATTCGACTTTCATAACAGTCCGCTCATCTCTAGTGGCATCCGTGCCATCGATACCGATTTTCAGGATCCAGCATTTCACACTTCTACAGAAGGCAACGATCCGGGACTCTATACTTTTAGAGAATCCGGCTTCCTTAGTATCCGCCACACACACAAAACACTTCTACCGAGAGCACAGCGAGCAATACCGTTCTTGAACTGACCTCTAATCTCCAATCCTATGATTTGGACATTAATCTTTCTGATCCTGCATACCAATGTAATTTGACTGCTGCATTTGCTCCTGCATCGTGCACATGTGCCTTTGTTGCATCCATTGGAAATGTTGTCCCGCATCGGATTTCACCCTGTTTAAAAGTAAAAGCAATACAATGTTGGTACAGTTGCTAGTGGATGTGGTGGACAGTGCTGTAAATTCTCAAAATCGATTGAACGTGCCGAAATTTTATTTTTATTTTCGGGACGTTGAAATTTCCCTAACCAAAACCAAAACTATGACAAGGAACCTGATGTTTCAGATCAGATGGGAAGCCTACCGTCTATCAACGAAACAGATAACCCTTCAAAAACTTGCAAGTTACCAAAATTATTAACAAAAACGAGCTTTAAAAAGGTTACATTTGCAATAATTGCCAAAGATGGAGCTGTCACTGCCGATACAATTCAAACTCTAGAGTCTGTCTGATTAAGGTTGAATGATATACTGAAAGAATTAAACATAGAAAAAATAGCCATGTCGATACAAAATCAAACATTTGTGATTCTATCCGTAGAATCGTTCAAGAAGATCGCGATCAAAACATTAAACGACATGAAACTAATGATATATAACCCGCAAATAAAAGTGAGTTATTAAGAGAGTTCACAAAAAATTTTACATGATTTTCACATGACCCCTACTGGAGTTCATGAAGGACAACATAAATTATACAAAAGCTTAAAAGACGAATACATATAAAAATAAGGAACAGATAATTTCCCGATTTATGAAAAATTGTAAATCATGCATAATAAACAAAGTTTACAAACACATTTGTTGTTGTCATCATTTTCTATTTCGTAAAGTGACCCCTAGTATTAAGGTAAAGACGAAGTCCTACATAAAAAAAAATCAAAAACTAAGTGAAATCTCGGAGAAATTTTCGTCGGTTTTTGTATTGAATTGTAGGTTCTGACAGTATTGCATGAAACCAACATTATGGGGATTTTTATTGCTTCCTAACATTTAAACACTGCCATCTATGGAAAAATAGCCCTAACTAAGTGAAGTTAACCAGATCGTCAATTTGTCTATACTAAAACCAACTTGAAAATATCGATATTCTTACCTTTCAAAGACAAAATCATTCACCCCAGCAAGTTCTGAGCCATATCTCTGCCGTTGGTCAACTCATGAGAGTTGATGGGTCGAAGGTAGGGTCCAGGTGTGGGAGCTGCCTCCATGGCGTCAGTAGCATTGGTGCTGAGCACGTAAAACAAGATCGACATTAAACAAATCAATGAAAAAAAGGCAAAATCATCAAATTAATGATATTATGATGAAACGGAAGGCTGAACCAGTAAAACTGGTATTATCGAACTTAAACTAGAAACACAAACTAGTAGCGACGATTCCGGTCATTAATTTACATTAATTCATTTTCTCGACAAAAAAAACCTAACCACATCATTAAGTCAAACTGAGAAAGGCACCGTCCTTTGGTGACATAGCCAAACATAGCCGTTATTGACCAACGAATCGGGTGGTACATTATTCGCGCGGAAATTTATAGATCATTTTGTTCTGCACATTAAGGCCGAACTAAATGACAGTTAGCAGTGATTTATGGTGGTGTAAATTATTTCTACATTAAGCATTTTTCGGTGGGATTGCAAACACATTGAAGCAGTAGAATTTTATGTTCGTTCTTTAGCGTTTATTCTCAGCACGATTTTATAGATGGTGCTTTGTTTTGTGTGGCTTGTTTTTATGACGTTATTTAAATAGTGGCCCACAAATTTGTTTGCGAAAATGTGAACATGAATTTAAATCAAAAAGTGTAGTTCTGAAAATAAGATTTCATTTGTGGGATATCGTTGGTTTGTGTTTGATAACCGAGTTGGCCTAGAGGTTGGCAAAATGGCTGGGTGGGGTTCAGATTCGGTTGGTCATCAAGGTGAAACAGCTTTTAAGCTCGTTTTTAAATTATTGAAATACTGACACAGTGTTATAAATCTAAAATAAAGTTTGTTATCCTCAGCTAACTAACAACAGCTAGTATGACGCTACATTAGAATCATACATTAAAAATTCTGATCATTTTAATTCGTAGTTTACATAGTGACTTCAACTGAAATTAGAGAGTGGGTCGGTCACACAGTGGAAAGAAATGTGCAATCAAATCGATGGTTTGGAAGGCAGACTCAGGTACTCATGGCAACGAAGCCTCAACAAGGAAATCGAACAAGTCGATAGGAATGTGACCTGGGCCCAGATTACAGCAAAAGCAAGCAGTCATCCAAGAATGTTCGGGCCCTATTCCACATTGTGGTGAAATGAGAGGTCCACCGTGATGTCAACAAATTAATAGGAAGATGGGAAGAGCGCGTAGGCCCGTCACCCCCTCACTTTTACTAGATATCAGTTTTAGTGTAACTAAATAAACACAGGTCATCTTCCTATTAATTTGTTTGAACATCTCAAGACACATTCTAACTCGGAAAACGCCTAAATGTATGTATCACCTAATTATTCATCGCTGATCAACCAATGATTTTTTGTAATTTTCGATAACTTCTAGCGATTGGATCTGCTTAAAACGTTTCAGAAATTAAGTTTAATTATTACTTTAACTAACTCTTTGGTTATTTTGGTGCTACAAGAATTGTTGACATGCTTAGTAATGTTTCGAAAATGACCAATTTCCCATACATTTTTGTATGGCGTCCTTATATTTATTTCCGAAGGAGAAAATCACATTTCCATTTATTTCCCCTCCGTACATGATGCAATTGGTTATTTCTATGGGTGATATTGTAGCATGATAATGTGGCTTCCAAAAATACATGGTTCAGAATTCTTCTGATTCTTATATTTGGTAGGCGCCATGCTTTTTTATGTGTCTTTATATTTATTTCCACCAGTGTATAGGCTCCATTTCACAAGATACGACAGCAGTCCCTAAACGGCAAATTAAATAACAGTTGAATGCAATTGCAAAATTCCAGTTGGGACGTGATATCTTTCAAAAATAAGAAGAATTTATCAACATATTATTTCTGTTTACGATGAATACGCCTATGGTTTAATCAGTTAACATGTGTGCTATGCAGTATACAGGCTGACGATTGATCGAGAGATGAGACAAAACAAGAAAGCATTTTCAGAAATTAACAGAGAGTTAACAATTTTGACAGGATTACGTCTTTTTACAACATATTGAGGGTGCAATTTCAAACAACCAAAATTGAACGCGTTACTCTCTCAATATCGGATAGATTTTAATTCTAAACAACAATTCGATTGAAATGTCATCTACGAATTTTCTAAAATGAACACTTTATTTAAATTCAAAAGGTAACTATTGAAAATTGCACTCCACATGAGCATCCATAGAAGGAGGAAAAAACCGCACCGCTATCGATCGGAATCAGTAGCTCTTCGTGAGTCGTTGTGGGCCACCTATGCCAAGCGCGTCACCCTCATTCCAAACAACATGCAGCTTACCAGCCTCATCTGTGTTTAACACCCTAATAACTCAGCATTACTCAACCATCACGACAAAACGGTCCTTTTCAGGAGCACCATAAATTTGTAAAAGAGTATTTTTAGGACATTTGTCAAGGTCATCAATCGGGTGCCATTTGCCATATAAATATAGAACTGGAATTAGGGCGTCACAGCTTTTGTAAACAATGACTTCTTTCGATAATGCATGAAAGTCATTAAATTCTTAAAAATTGAATTGAATTCTTAAAAATCATCGAGAGAAGCCATTGTTTACAAAAGCTGTTACGCCTAATTCCAACTCCATCTAGATATGTTTAAATCTAACATACCATGTACTTTAAGGAAACATTGGGGGTGCAATTTAAAAAACCAAAGTCGGTCGCGGCATGAAAGTGGTCTGATTCAGAGATGATGGATTTTAATTTTTAACACGCCAATCAATAAGATTTTTCCTACCAATCTGTTAAAATTAAGACTTTATCAAATTGTCACTATTGATAATTGCACGAATGTGCAACTGTTGCTATGATAATTAAAATAATCGCCGATTGCCTGAGAAAAGCGATTTAACTAACACAGATTTCAATGTTGAATTCCATCCGGTCTCATCAAACGGTGTTTATTCAATCACTGGGTGGTGAGTGGTGGTGATCTCCATTTCACAACGAAAGGCTGCCGGCAAGCAGCGAGCTGCAGTCCCCATGAGCATCCATAGAAGGAGGAAGAAGCCACAGCGCTATTGATCGGAATCAGTAGCTTTTCGTGAGTCGCTGTGGGCCATCTATGTCAAGCGCGTCATACTAAAAAGTATAAACAGAGAAAACCCCGCTCAAATTCCTATTCCTGCACAAAACAGAAGCTTCTGCTGCAGTTTACAAATAAGATTTAAATATATGAGACCACAAAGTCCTACGTCACCATTGCATACAGCCCCATAGGGCTGTCCCTTGTAGTTTTTTTTTATCAGTTGCTTTCACGCAAAGATTAACATTTTGTCGAAACAGTCCTTGCAGGCGACTTGAATGGCTCATAGAACGGTGGTTATGTGAATTGTTTAATTTTCATAGCATTTTTTTTTGGTAACGGCACTTTTTACATCATCGTACTTTTTAGACACTTTGCCTTCATGTATTTTCTTTCGATGATTTTGTACCTATGTTGATTTTATATTTGATAAATTTGAAAATGATTTTATTCTGAATTTGAGGGATCAATTTTGTTAACACCTTAAGCGATGAAGCCCGTACATGTTCCCACCTCCTCATTCACGTTATGCAGTAAATTGAACATTTTGTTCATTTGTCTGGCATCATTCAACCACTGCGTCGAAGGATCTGTTAAAGCGCCGTACGTATATGATCCGAGCTCTGGATGGTCTTTTTTTCAATGATAGTGCAATGAATCCTATTGGATATTGGAATCCGCCGTCCTCTTCTATTGTTGGAGTTTCCTCCATTGGAACTCCCAGGATGTAAATGTCGCTTTCTTGACCCTCGTCATCGGCGATAGTTTCATCAGCTCCTTTGAATACCTGGCATATTACAAAATCTTCCTAGATTAGGATACTTTGGGAGTTTTGGTTCGGGGTTAGCTGGGATTATAAACCTTTACCAAGTATTAAAAGTCTGTTAAGTGTGTCAATAGGGGACGGGTGATTGTTTGGTCCTCCTTTTTGCCTCAATTGCCCTAATAAAATTTCAAGGCAATTCTGATTCAATTTATAGGGTTACGGGGTGTAATGACAGCCTAGCCCCTTACTTCTACGTATCAAGCAAATAGTTTATTCAGCAATAATACATAATAGTAATGAAAATCTAATACCACATCTGTTGTGAAATTGTAATCCGTGAAAACATTGCCTAGTTTTCGGACAAATTTAGTTTATTTATTGCTTTTTTTTATTAGAAAAAGGTTAGTAAAATTATCATATTTTTCGATTTCTATGCGCCATGATATTGCCGTTTATAGGCAAATCAAAGTTGGCACTCGTGGAGAATAGAAGAACTATGAGAGTGATGATGGTTTCAAAATTTTACACGGTGAGGTATACGAGTGCAATCTTAAAATGCTATTATTTTGTAAATTGAGCATTTTATTTAAATCTGGTTAATGTTACGTTAGTAGAAAACTTAAGGACTACTCAAAAGGCATATAATATAGAAAAAATAATTTATTTTCAGATTTTTATGTGTAGACATAGATTTCAGCTTTTCTACCACTGTAGCAGAAACCAGATTTAAATAAAATGCTCCATTTGCAAAATAAAAGCATTTTAAGATTGCACTCGTATACCTCCCCGTGGAAAATTTTGAAACCATCATCACTTTCATAGTTCTTCTATTCTCCACAAGGGCCAACTTTGATTTGCCAATTGCACTAACGAAAATCTAAACAGCAGTGGTCATCCAAAAACCTTATTTTTTTCATTAATTTATTTGATAAGGCTCAACCGAATTAACTTTACAGAGCCGAGGATTCTTGGTCACTATACAATACATCTTAAAACTATAGTCAAAAGGTATAACACAATAAAAACTTTATCTTCCGCTATTCAAAAAGCCTCCTCCATCAGAACTGGAGCCGCTTCCAATGGTTGCATTATATGGTAGTTACGCCATCGTGGGGCAAAGCGCTTCCATTGTAGCAATGGACGCAAAACGTGGTCAACACTCACACACTCATCACGAAACGGTTGCTTTCCAAAGTCGACGACGCATTGACCGAAAGAACTGCTGATGAAGAACAATGAGGAGGACCACACAATGGTTGCTGCCGAGAAAACAGACGATCGCGTGGCAAACATCGACAGTCGACTGCTGTTGTCGACAGCCGAGTGAACACTGATCCAAAAACCTTATAATTTCATGAATTGAGACGTCATTTTGAGACATTTTTTAATTATGGCCTACGAAATTTATATTATGACTTTATATTGGTATTGGTGAAACCATTTGCGTTGGCGACGACTCTGCAACTCTTTACTCCTGTAGGTAAATCCCATAGTCAAATGTCAGTTTCGAGAAACATAGCAGATAGTTTCTTTACCCTTTCACTCCACTGAAAGTCCGCGTCGAAGCGGTACGTTAATTCGCGTCTACAAAGCTTATGTAACTCTTCAGTCCGAGGGGAAATTCCATTAGCAAACGTCACTGGCAGCGTGAATCATGGCGACTTTTGACGTGGACTACGTCTGTGATTTCTATATGGGGGTACACTTTGTGAAAACCAAAAATGGAACATGTAACAATATTATGAAAGATTTTGAACGTTAATAACTCAGCTGCCCCTGGACCAATTTCAATAATTTTATCACCAATCGATCAGAAATATTTCGACTAATCTGTTAAATTTAAGACTTTGTCATTTTTCAAAATGTCGCTATTGAAAATTGCACAAATGAAAATTATTACCGATTGCCTGCGAAAAGCGATTTCCCTAACACAGATTTCAAAGTTGAATTCCATCCGGTCTCACTGCGTGGTGAGTGGTGGCGTTCTCCAGTACACAACAAAAGACTGCCAGCACGCAGCGAGCTGCAGCCGACATGAGCATCCATAGAAGGAGGAAGAAGCCGCACCGCTATTGATCGGAATCAGTAGCTCTTCGTAAGTCATTGTGGGTCATCTATGGCAAGCGCGTCATACTAAAGAGTATAACAAATAAGATTTATTATATAAGTCCACGTAGTCCTACGTCACCATTGCGTACAACCCCATAGGGCTGGGCTGTCCCTTGTAGTTTTTTTCTAATTCGGTCGATTCCGATTAGACCCTTCAGACTTTTATGTACTTTATAAAAAAAAAATGTGATAATGTTCTATGTGCCGAATGTAAACAATGTTTTTAAACGTCGATTACTCATGGATCACAACACGTCCACGCAAACTAACTACACCATTTGTTAGAGAAAAGTTACTCTACCAGGTGCTGCTGTTGGATTTCCTGAATAAGTCTTAATCCGCAAAAAAACGACGAGATGAGAATCAATAATATTGCATGATTGACAGCCCACGGTTGCTACTCTGTTATTGCCAGATCAGCGATGTTTGGGACTAGCAATCATCCTCAATGTGTTAAAACTGGTGATCTAAAACTAGGCAATACCAGCGCCGGCCGCGCCCCGCAGATTAAGAAAGGAATCGGTAGGAATGCGTTGACGTGACACTCGATTTGATGGAAGCCGAGAAATCCTCTGGGATGTTGGGTAACAGGGTAGAGTTTGCAGCAGGGTTCGTTTTGGTAAACGATAAGCTGAATTGATGTCCTAACGATAGGGAGGGGTTACTGTATAAATAAATAAAAAGGACTTTTTTCGACCCATCACAGGTATCTCTTTCAAACACATACGTCAAAATTCCGGATCCATCTCGTCGATGTATAATTAATAAAATATAACAAAATACAAACCGTCTCGATTTTAGTAACTCAATTTCTTTAAACTCAAGCTATATATGAATGCAAGGTTGCAAAGACTCATTTCAGCTAAAATAATGTTTTTCGGAATAATAAAATCAAAAGATGGTATGATGGCATGTTTTACTTGAAACTTACAAGAAGAGGTTACAAAGTATGCGTTGGAAACATAAAACCTGTAAATTTTGCTTTCTATGAGTCACAATCAGCGATTTGCTGATCGCTGAGTGAGTGAGTGAGGGAGTGAGTTTGTGAAAAATCGCTGATTGTGACTCTCATGAAGTGAAATAAACAGGTTTAATATGTCAAACACATTCTTTGCAACCTCTTCTTGTATCCTACCAATTCAAAATTTGATCATGGCATCTAATTATTTCATAATTTAGAAAAACATTGTTTTAGCTGAAATGAGTCTTTGCAACCTTGTATGAATGTTTTAATTACATGGTATGATTGAACTCAACTTTGCCTTTTTAATTAATCCACCATTTAAATAAATAATCAATTTGCTAAATAATCGAGATTACTTAAGCATACAAGAGTTATAAAAACAAGTATCCATGAATAATTCTTCCATTAGCAAAACTCTGCAAAGGTAAAACAATTTAAAAAAAAGTTGGAAGGGTTGTATACTAGATACGACCGCAGGGTTGGCGTTGGATAACGTCTGTTATGTGTTGTACTTAATTGTGTATATTATATTTTAGGAATATTCCTTAATAACTCTTTTGCGAAAGTTTGGTGGCCCTGAAAAGGGCCGTTTTGTTGGGCTGATGTTGTTGGGTTTGCTCTACTCTGTCGCTCTGGAGGAGCTTTGAAATGATGTTGGTAGTTCGAAGACAGACAGCATCTCCCCTTCCAGTGTTCCCACACCCCAGTATAGTCCCCAAATTTAAGTGTAACTGTGATATTCTGGAAAGAAATTGTCTTCAAAACTAACTCTTTGTCGAATTATTGGTGGCCCTGAAAAGGGCCGTTTTGGTTGTGGTTTTGGAATGATGGTTATGCCGAGCATAGGTACCGGATGGCGATGGCGATTTTGATGAGCGGTTTGCATGCCGGGCGCTTTGTTTCAACCACGAGTGCGGTGAACTCCGGGTAAATATTATTACCAATCAGTAGAACAGCGCTAGGTGGTATGATGAACCGGGAAATCCACTCGAGATGTCGAGAGGGTAGATGGTTGTTTTGGAGGTTGTGATGAGGACGATTTTGGAACGGAACGGGTTGTGCTCGATGATGCATCGTTCTTCTTCACACAGTCTGTGAAGACGAGTTCGATTCTGAAATAAGTTTTGTAGAAATGCAATTAAAAATAAAATACATAATCAGCATGAATATAATTACAACCATTCATAATATGAACACTCACCGTCAGGCATCGAAAGCACCGACAACATGGGCCGGTGGTACGAAAAGTACGAAATGTACCTCGTACATTCAACCTGAATGTTCCGGTGGAAGGTCAAATCGAGACATGTCCCACCAAGGGTAGTCGCCTGGGCTCGATCTGTGGCCAATTCTAGTTGGAGGTATTGCGACATGAAGGCAATGAGCTCGTTGTTTTCTGATTTCGAAACATCGATGTTGAAGTCTCCAGTAACAACTATGGGCATCGGCGAACGAAAGTAGTGGTAGGATAGTAGGTTTCGCGCGAAGAAACACTTCTTCTGCTTTAACGTTGTATCTGGTAAAGACAAGAAACCTTATTAGTTTCCAAATATTAATAATAAATTCAACAGTAACTTTTATACCTGGTGATAGATACAACGCAAACAGCAACGCACGAGTCCCCATGATCGACGTTTCTACTGCACAGATGTCGCCATACTGATCCGCCGCGCCCACCAGTGCATCCCGGCTGGCACTGAGTTGCTGAATATCGTGGGCTACCGCTATTTCCGATGCACCAATTTTCTGGTAGATGGCTACCCCTCCAGCTCTGGTCGCGTGGCGCTTCTGTTGGACGATGCAGTCATAGCCAGCAATAGCTACGCTAGTGCCATCATCCATCCAAGTTTCGCTTAACGCGAGTAAGTCAACGGCGTTCAGAACATGATCCGTTGCAATGTCAGATGCATGTGCATTCAGACTTTGCACATTTATGCTCATCATCGTGCAAGCGGATCTGTTCGATAGTATGGCTTCCATGACGTCATCTCCGATGGTGCGCAAGTGGTGGTTGTTCAACCGCTGCAGTTCGGTTCGGAGGTCCTGGATGCTCGGCGTTGTGGAGCATTTCCCGTGGTGGAACCTAAACTCATTACTGGAGTTCGTCAGGTACAGTCCATCGATAGAAGTCACTCTAGACAGACCCACGTACACCAGTTGATGTTCCTGGCTCTTATCATAATTGAACACCACTTCCGAGAAAGTCCCGCCCTGTGATTTATGCACCGTGAGAGCACATGCGCTAACCACAGGGAACTTTACTCTCCTGCACTTGATGCCACCGTTGAGGTTGATGTTCGCCGATCGCATCACGATAGGGGTCCATTCATGCTTCAAAACGGTAGGCTTCATGGCAACCAACGGTCTGGCCTTCACCCTCAGAATCTTTCCGATGGATTCGTTCTCGAACATCATCCAGAGTCTTTAGATAGATTGCTGGGAATCGTCCTCCTTATGCTCGACGAACATAAGCTCCCCGATCGCGCCATTCACGATGCCATCCTCGACGTCAACATTGGTGGTCAACATATACGGAGCTCCCAGTGCCAGCCGCAGTAGGTATGGTAGGCCCCCAGTCTCCACAGTACTCATCTTATGCATTTTCGTGCGAGCACCAGCCAGCTGCGAGTTGTCTTTGTAGCCCGAGTAGACGTCATCAGCCGTACAATCAACTGCATCGCGATCAACCAACGCTTCAGAATTGTACCGTTCCACATCGATGTTCCGGTGAAACAGTCGGATCGCACGGGGTACATTCTACTGACACCACTCAGCTGTGCGAAATCTGCTCTCAATGAGCTTAATCTCATCCGGTGACAATCGTTCTCCGTTACCGATTTTGGTTAGGATGGATGAAAACTCTTCGTTGGTTTGGCGCATAACCTGAACCAGCGGATAAAAATCAAGCGACTGCCACAACACCGCACCAATAATAGAGTTGGCACAAGGTTTGAACACTGGAGGAAGTTGACAAAGATCGCCGCAAAATACAATCTGCATTCCGCCGAACGGATCATCATGGTTCGAGGTGATCCGCTGAAGCCGAATGTTGATGGTGTTGAGCACATCGGCACCAAGCATGCTGACCTCGTCGATGATGATCATTTTGACGTTCGCAAATGCATTACGGTACAACTGGAACACTTCAAAGCTCAGGCTATTGCTCTGCCTACGAGCCATGGTAATTTTGAACGCCGAATGCACTGTGGTTCCACCGATGGCAACTGCTGCCTTCCCAGTAGAGGCACATGCAACGTAGGCATTGTTCTGCCTGTTGTGCGCCTAACTGAACCGATTGACAGTTTCCATCAGAATCTTCAGGGTAAAAGTCTTACCACAGCCTGCCGCGCCAGTGAAGAATATCTGGACGGGCTTTCTGTTGCCATCGAAACTGTGCAAGTTGTCGATAACTTGCAAAACCAAACCACGTTGCTCTGCGTTTGTAGCGCGCACCATCTCGTAGGCCTGCTTCGGCATATCGTTCGAACGCTGTTTGACGACTGCAGCTAATGGTCCAGTAGGCAGGGTATGGATGTCGTCATCATTGGGTTCCATATTGATGGTGCGAACGAACTCGTCGTGCTTCTTGCTGCCAACCTCCTGCTGATCACCATGGTTATCAGAGATCCGAATATATTCGTTAACGATCTGCTCAAGGTTGATATCGCAGTCGTACTCCTTGCGTTTGGCGAGTATGGTGGCGCCATGTTCCTCGTACAATTGCTCAAATTTGTTCCGGTCGAGCACATCGCAAACTTCATTGCGGAATGGCATGAAGAGTAGTACCATCTCCCGTTTGTACTCGATCGTGTCCGTCATGTCATACGAGCACCACCGCAGCACACGAGGAAACCACGCAACTTGTAGGTTTTATGGCCGCTCTTCCTATCCTCCGTGTAGTGCGCGGCAAAATCCACCAAACACACATCATCCAACCCTGCACGTGCCTCGTATCGTTGGATGATGTTGAGGGTCCAAACGTCGGTGGAATCAGGCTGAAGTCCTTCCTCGTCCATTTGTTCGGTACGCTTTCGGGACTTGATACGCTGCTGTGGCCACATTGTCGGAATGAACTCAACCTATAAAAGTAGGAAAATTTCAACTATAATTTGAAATAATATTACCTCAATAAAACAGTACCTTCGGCTAGCTTCCGACATCGATTGCCGAAGCAGATACCACGCAGCCTCCTGAGCCGCCATTTCCACCGAATTGAGCATTTTCAAGCTAGCCAGCTTAAGTAACCCACCGTAGTCTTGATCTGGATGCTCTTCCTGCAGCTTAACGAGTTCACGTTGAAAGCTGCATATGCCCCTTTTTGATTTATTTACATAATCTACGACGTAGGCAGCACACGAGAACACCTCCAATATAAACTGCAGATCCATGTTGGAGCCCAGTTTCCCAGCGATCCACGGGTTGAAAGAATTGGTCCACAGTTGTGACATGGAGCGCTTCAACATGACAGTTGGTCGGCTGATCGAGGAGCGAATAACATCGAGATACCGTTCGTAGGTGCAGTTGCAGACAATGATGGAGCGGGCGACTTTGACTTTTTTTGACTTTAAATGATCTTTATTTCTTGTGTTTGTGTGGTTTACATGTATGAAATTTTCAAGTGACACAGATGCGTCTTTTCAACTATAGTACAGTTGAGATTTTAATTATTATTTACAGTTCCTAGTCCTATCAGGCCTATTTTAAAGTGTGACCACCTTGGTGGGATTGGTTTGTTTTAAATTTGAAAAAGGAGACTACTTATAACTACTATTTACAACTATAACTAACCTACAACTACTATATACACCTAATCTACTATATACAAATTGCTTATCAAAGCATGTTCTGATAAAATACATTTTTGTGTAAATTTAGTGCTAATTTCGTTAATTTTGGAATCTATTTTGGCAATGCCTGCCTCTTCGTGTAAATGTGTTATTCTAGTGTCGAAAGGACGATCAAGTACCATCCTCAGCACTCTATTCTGAGCGACCTGGATTTTGTTCCTGTGAGTCTGTGCACATGATTCCCACACCGGAACTGCGTAGACGATCGCAGGTGCTATGATTTGTTTGTAGACAGCCTTGAGAGGTGGGATCTGTGGCAAATCAGCGGATACAGACACCTAACCAAGGCAGAACACTTGACTACTGTTTTCTCCACATGCGAACGGAAGAGAAGCTTTTCATCGAACAACATCCCGAGATAGGTTACTTCGGCAGACCACTCAACCCTTGTGCTATCCATGATTACAGTACAAGATGGAGCCGGTTTCAGTTTCGGCGATTACCGATGGAGGAACATGATCGCTTGTGTTTTGGAGGCATTGATTTTAATTTTCCACGTGGTGGCATAATCAGCAAAGGCGTTAAGGCATCGTTGAAGTTTGTTCGTTATTTCGCGAGGCATCCTTCCTTTGACGGCTATTGCGGTATCATCTGCGAACAGGAAAAACACGCAACCGTCTCCAAGGGGAGGAATGTCGGAAGTGTAAATGCTGCCTTGCGGGACTCCTGCTGGGATGGAAAACGTGTCGGAAAGACAACCATTCAACGATACCTTAAACGACCTTTGCTGAGGTAGTTACGGGTGATTTTAACCAGATGTAATGGAAAGTTGAAGTTACAAAGCTTGTATACAAGCCCATTGTGCCAGACATTATCAAACGCTTTCTCAACGTCTAACAAGGCCATGGCTGTGGACTTGGATACAGCTTTGTTACTTCGGATGTTATTCATCACCCGCACTAGCTGGTGATTGGTGGAGTGCCCCTTTCTGAAACCAAACTGTTCCGGAAGGAGAATGTTATTTTCCTCGACAAACTTGAGCAAACGATTGAGAATGAGTTTCTCGAACAATTTGCTCAGCGCTGAAAGGAGGCTGATTGGTCTGTAGCTTGAAGGCAATGTTGGATCCTTACCGGGCTTGCGGATTGGTATGATTTTTGCTACTTTCCAGATGCTTGGAAAGTAGTGCAGTTCCAAGCATCTGTTGAAGATAGTGGTTAGAAGAGACTGCACTTTCATGCTGAGTCTTTTTAAGATCAAGTTAAATATACCGTCAAACCCGGGAGCTTTCATGTTCTTGGTGCATTTCAGCGCTGAGCAAATCTGTTGTACTGTAATCATATCCGCCGGAGGCACGGCACAAGGGGAGGCATCTAAGTTTTGAACGCATAGCGCAACCTGATCTTCGAGCGGACTTTGGATAGTCGAGCCAAGCAAATGCGATGAAGCGACATGCTTGCCAATCGCATTTGCTTTCTCCTGTGGGATGATTAAAAGCCGAACGTCATCATTTTCGACTCTGAGAGGTGGAACGGGTTTGGGATGAGTTTTCAGGACCTTGGCTACCTTCCAGAATGGTCTGGAGCGGTCGTCCAGATTCTGGACAACACGCCCGAAACTTTCATTTCGGAGTGAGTCCATTCTGGAAGCAATCTGCCTGTTCAGATCGGCCATTTCACGTTTCTTGCCCAGGTCTCCAGTCCTCTGAAACTGGCGTCTACGCACATTTCTCAATCGAATCAATAATTGGGTGTGGGAATCAATAGCAACAAACTTACCCCTCACAGGAACTCGTCGAACGCATGTCTCGTCAGCCTCGGATATGGCCTGTTGGAGTCCTTCCAACGCCCGGTCGATTTCATCTACGGTGTCGTGCAGTGGATTTTCATCGATGTTGCTGTCCACCATTCGACCGTACTGCACCCAGTTGACATGGTGGTAGTCTTTACGCAAGCAGCTTCTAGCAGGAACCACGTTGACACCGACTTCAGTCACCACCGGTTGGTGGTCGGAGCTGAGATCGTTGTGCGCCTCCGGCTTGGATAGTCCGATGTTCGACAGGAAGAAGTCCAGCGTGGAGGGATTTCCCGTCGGAGAGATGAAAGTTGGTTCGTCCGGAAATTGCACAGTGTACAGCCCATGTTGTGCGTGGTCGAACAATAGACATCCTGTCCGGTTCCGCTGGTAGTTCCGCCAAGCTTCATGGCGGGCGTTCAGGTCGCCCCCAACGATGAATCGGGAGCTAGTACGAGTGATGGCGGTCAGGTCGTTCTTGAATTGGATGTCTAGGCCGTTGCTTGTGGTACACTGACGTGGGCAGTAAACTGCTATGAACCGGACGTTTCCAGTTGGTGTTTCCACCACCACACTAATGGCTTCGATGATAGAAGTGCGGATGTGGGGCAGAGTGCAAAACTTGATTCCCTTTCTGACGATGACCGCTACACCCCCCCCCCCCCCTGGAGCTGGTGCGATCAAGCCGGATAATGTTGTGGTCAGGCAACCAGAAGCTGTCACCGGACTTTAGGTGGGTCTACGTCGATGCTATGCTTGCGGAGGAAGTCGGCAAGCTCAATCTGTTTAGCTCTTACAGAGCAAGCGTTCCAGGTAGCGATGGTTAGCGGTTTAGACACCATATTGGATGATGAACTTACCGAGCACTTGGATCTGTTCGGGCTTATTGCGGCACTTACGTAGAGCACCGGTCATGTTGATAAAAATCTCCATAAGTTCATCTGCTGAGAACAGATCGGGATTATTTGTTTGAGCTGTTGGTTGCCTCTAGAATCCAGGGGGGGATGGAGAGCTTTGTCCAGCAGAAGATCTATTTATTTTATTTCGTCAACCAACGTAGACTAGTACAATTAATACAGTTTTGTTTTCTTAAATATATATTTATATAAAAAAGTAGTGTCAGCTTTCTTGTCTTTTCTTTTATGAGTTGTTATTTCTTATGGAATAAAAATATTGCTTTAGTTTATGCCGAGACATTGTAAAGTCAATGGTTTCGCAGTGTTTATTGTAAGAGGCCATCATGCGGTTTAATGGCCCATATTTTGCATAATTTGTGCGATGATGTTTTATGGCAAATAAATTTCGATTTCGGAGTTGCCGAGTGGGTGCATGGAAATTTAATTTTGATAAAAGTTCTGTTGAGTCAATTCGCTGCGAAACGATATCATTTACAAATGAAACCATTGCATATTCACGACGCTCTTTTAATGTTTGTATGTTTATAAGCATGCAGCGTGCTTCATATGATGGAAGAGGAAATGAAGTCCAACCTAATTTACGAAGAGCGTATAATAGAAATTGTTTTTGTACTGATTCTAATCTTTCTTCGTGCGTGATTGAAAATGGAGACCATACAATGCTGCAATATTCCAGTATTGACCTCACATAGGCAATATATAGTGTTTTAATTGTGTAAGGGTCCTGAAAGTTATAGCAAAAGCGCTTGATAAAGCCTAGCATGTTATTTGCCCTGTGAATAATTGTATTGTAATGGTCTATGAAAGTTAGCTTAGAGTCTAAGATAATTCCTAAATCCCTAACTCTTTCACATTTGTCTACAGTTTGATTTCCTAATGCAATTGAAATATTTGAAGTTGTTCTTTTTCTACTAAATGATATTAAGTTACATTTTTTTACATTCAATTCTAGTAGACTTTTTTTGCACCATATGTAGAATATGTGTATTTCATTCCGGAATATATTGATGTCTTCTTCATTTCTTATTTCCAAAAAGAGCTTCATGTCGTCGGCATAAATAAGCAATTTAAGTTTTTTGAGAATGTAAGATATGTCGTTTACGTATAGAATAAAAAGGAGAGGTCCCAAATGAGAGCCTTGGGGGACGCCTGAAGTGACTTGAATTGGGCTCGATTTCTTTCCGTTGAATTTAATTATTTGTTGGCGGTTAGTTAAATATGATTCAAGCCATTTCAGGAGCCCTGACTTAATTCCAATTTTTTGCAGTTTAAAGAGTAACATTGGTATGTCAATGCGGTCAAATGCCTTGCTAAAGTCTGTATAGAGAGCTTCTACGTGGTTTCCATTATCCATTGCATTCAATGAATAGTCTATAAATTCAAGCAAGTTGGTCGAGGTCGAACGACCCTTGAAAAAGCCGTGTTGCATGTCAGTAATTCTATTTTTGATTTGGAGAAATAATTTTTCGTTGATAATTGACTCGAAAAGCTTAGGAATGCAAGAGATAATGGCTATACCACGATAATTACGTATGTCAGATTTTCGACCAGATTTAAAGATAGGTACTAGAAATGAGCTTTTCCAAATTTTAGGGAAGGTTCCGGATTCCAGGGACATATTAAAAAGCCAAAACAATGGAGCAGTGAGTTCCATTGCTAGACATTTAATAAATACTGGAGGAATTCCGTCAGGTCCAGGACCTTTTGAGGCATCTAAATTTTTTAAAGCCTGCAAAATGTCCTGCACTTGAAGTTGATTGAGGCCAATGTCCCTTGAAAATTCTGGATAAAATGCAAAATAATCGCGGTCACGATCTTCTTCAGAAAATGTCGTATAAATTTCTTGAAAAAATTTTGCGAATAGATTACAGTTTTTTTCCGAACTATCACCGACATTTTCGTCTAGATGCATTATTGAAGGAAAATTGTCAGATTTTAATTTCGTTTTTACGTAATTAAAGAAGTTCTTCGGACAGGACTTTATTTCACGTTCAGTTTTTGCATTATATTCTTCAAATGCAGTACTGATAGCTAAATTCAGTTGATCGCATAGATCCAAATAAATTAATAAATTATTACTACTATTGTGTTTTTTATAAATTTTATGTGCTTTTTGCTTCCGATTTTTCAAGTTTTTTATTTGTCTGTTAAACCAGACTGGATTTTGTGTGTTTCTGTTACGTCTTTTTTTCTTCAAAGGTATTTCTTCCGAAATTATTTCTGTTAAAATTTTGTAGAACACGTCTATACCAATTTCGACATTTTCTACATTCCTTAAAATTAATTGCCAATTGACACTGTTTAATTTAAATTTTATTTTTTTGTAGTCTGCTAATTTGTATTCAAAGACTTCTTCGTATTCGCAGTCGTTGGGTCTTTGGTTTTCATGCATAAATAAAGAATATTCGATTGCTGTGTGAAACGCTTCATTTTTCCACAGTGGATTTAATGATTCGGTCACACAGAAATCTTCATAAATATTCGTTAGTAAAAAGTCCAAATAGCAATTTTGTTGGTTTTTGATGTGGTTAATTTGGTTAAGTCCTAAATTAGCAGTTTTGTCAAAAATGAACTGCAATGTTTCATTATCCCCAACGACTGGGAGTAAGATACATTCATTTTCAGAGTCCAGAATGAAGTCAGCATGGCGTTGATTAAAGTCTCCATAGATGTGAACTTTAACCTCAGGAGGAAGGTCAGATAGAATTTGTTCAGCACTTTGGAAGAAGGCTTCATAAGTGCTTTTATGAGCATGGTCTGGTGGAAAATACACTGAGGCGAACACGTGCGTTTCACCGGCTATGTGTGATTTCACCCAAATATGCTCAAATTCTGTAAATTTTGGTGTAATGATGAGTTCTGAGTTAAAATTGGTCGAAAGAGCTATAAGGACTCCACCGCCTGACTTCTTCTGAGTTGCATGAAAATTTCTGTCGTCTCTGAATACATTAAAGGCATTTCCAAAGATTTCTTCACTTTTCACGCTTTCGTCCCAGCTTGTTTCAGTTGCCAGAATGACCGAAAAGGATGAGCATAATAAATGTTGATAAATTTCCTTCATTTTAGCTGGGCTTTTCATGCGATTGAAATTTTGACAATAAATCAAAATTTCAGTCGCATTCTGTCTATGTGAAGAAATTGTTGGAAATACGTCGGTTGATAAAGTATGGTCATTGTTATTATTAGTTACCTCAGTCTCATGCCGAGCATCGTTATATAGAAATAATGAGTCTTCCTCAAAGTGCGTCAGCGGCGTTGAAAATTTACAGGATTGTAAAATTTGAGGGCGGCCTCCCTAGTAGATTGTAGCCGTTGCGTGCGTTCACTGGACAGGAATGTACGGTAGGATTGCAGGTCTGCCAAGGCGTCGTTTCGAGTAATTCCAAGTTCTTCATGGACGTCCAGGAAAATTTCGTGCAGGAGATTTCTGTCTTTTGGTAGTCCTTCAGCTGCTAGCATTAGAATAGCACTGGTTTTGGTGATTCCGCGAATACATGTTGATGATGGCTGGTCATGCAGGAAGGAGAGGTAGGTCCGAACAATGTCCATAATTTTCGGGTCCCTTAGACGCGCCTTCAGGAAGCGTTGGTCGCCAGTTACGGACTGTTCAGTAAGTCTCACTATTGGCGGACGCATGGGGTCCAGAAGAGGAGGGTGTTCTCGCTCAGTTGGTTTTTCAGTTCGATAAGGGTTAATAGTTTCCCCTTTTTCGAAATTAATGAAATTTAGCCCGCTTTCTTTGGGTGGCCGAGAAAATTGTATTCGTGCAGCAGCCAAAAGTTCTTTATCCAAAGGTAATGCAGTGCTGTTGTAGAGATGGCTGCTTCGGGTCCTGTTGTTGTTGATGTTGTTGTTATTGCTGTTGTTGTTGTTATTGTTGTTGTTGTAGTTGTTGTTGTTGTTGTTGTTGTTGTTGTTGCTGTTGTTGTTGTTGTCGTTGGTGTTGTTGTTGTTGTTGTTGTTGTTATTGTTGTTTTTGTTGTTGTTGTTGTTGTTGTTGTTGTTGTTGTTGTTGTTGTTGTTGTTGTTGTTGTTGTTGTTGTTGTTGTTGTTGTTGTTATTGTTGCAATTGCCAATAGTGTAGTTGTTACTGCCGCTGTTTTTGTTGGTATTGTTGTGGGGGTTGTTACCTGGTTTCTTTTCTCGTTTTTTGCGCCTAAGTCTGGCTTTTTCCTCGTTTTTTTCCTGGAGACGGCGGGAATGTTGCTTGGCGTCATATTCTGTCCAGTCACGCTTCCATACTTTTTTATTTCCCAAGATTCGCCAGCTGGGGGCTGGTTCGTCAATTGTGTAATTCTTGGAAATGATGACGGCTGGTGTTGAAAGAGATTTTGCCATTTCTTCTATGTGAGATTTTATTTCACATGCTAGAGTACTTTGGGAGTCCGCTAACTCATTCTTGAGTGTGGAAATTATTGCAGGTAGTTGGTTAATTGAGTGCGTTGTTGTTGTTGTTATTGCCGCTACTGCTGCTGTTGCCGCTGATTTGGCTGCCGCTTTTACAGCTGTGCAGGTGTCCGCCGAAGGTGTGTCCAGAATTGATGAAATTGCATTTTTCATTTCAACAGCAATAAGTTTGTTGCTGCTGGTGACGGTCGACATGCTACGCTTAATATTGTCAAGCATTTCTTCAATGTGTTCAAGCACTGCGTCATGCGTCGCACTGAGGTTTTTGAAGTTAGTAAGCAATTTGTGATTTGCTTCCAAAGTATTGCCAATGTTTTCTTTGATGCCATTCAATGTTGTAGACAGTTCCTTCAGATTAAGTTCATTTATGAACTTATCCTGGCAGTCTTGACACAAAGGCAGCATGAAGGTCCGAAGAATGTCTTCATGACAGACGTTTCTTGAGGGTGGGCGATGACCAAGTCATACTCCGCTTTGGTACGGAGCACCACCTTGGTGCCGACTCTGCCCAATTTGAATTCGGCTATGACGCCCAGCGACGCCAGATCTGCGATGAGCTCGTTGAGATGGGCATTTTTCACTACCAGCGGAGGTAGCTTCACTCTTGCCGCGCTCATGTCAGCAGCATTTTCTTTATCGGCAGCGTCACCGAAATCTCCGTTCGTCGCAGAGGCATCGTCTCGACCAATCGTGCCATCAGACTGGCCTCGGTTCTTCTTCCTTTTCTTGCTGCGTTTTTCCAACACAGCCGGCTGGATATTCCCATGCATGGGGAGAACAGCAAACCTGTTCGAGGTAGGCACACCGGAGCTTCCTTCACCGGAGTTCTGGACCTTCGCCGGGCTTCGCGACCGATGCTTCCCCATTACGGGGCACACACACACGCACGACAAACCGCGAAAGAGAGAGCGCGAACAATATCGCCACGAACTTTTCAAACAACTCGAGAGAGCGAGCTAACACCGAACTGAACTGCTTGGCGATCAAGCAGAGAATGGCTTTTCCGATCTGATGGAGCGGGCGACCTTGTTGGTCGCTTATATAGTAGAACAGAAAATTGCAGCCAACAAAAGAAAACGCAACAAACATCCAATTGTCAAACTGCTACCTGAACTGAATATGACAAACATAGAGAAATACTCTAAAAGGGAGTGGCTTAATTTGCTACCACCCAAGTATCAAAACAATGTGACTCAGCAGCATTGCATCAGTTGTTGCCCAATCTCCGACGAAAAAACCTGGCTGGTGGTCGATCCCGATGTTTGCTGCTCAATTCACCAAGAACTAACGCTGCTGGCCATCCGATCACAACGTAGAATTAGTAGAATGGAACCTGTAGTTGCAGAATGCCGGAAAATCAAGAAAACGGCCCTTTTCAGGGTCACAAACAAAATCTAAAAGGGTTATTTGGAACATATTTTGCTTGTTGCATCTCTGTCTAACACACATGGCTGGTTGCTGCAAATGAAAAATTTCATCAGCGGCTCTTCGGTTTGTCGCTCGGTTCTTTACGAATAGATGCTACCTAGCGCTGCTAATTTAATAGTCATGCAATATATAAAATATAGACAATGTATAATAAACAAGTATTACAAAATACAAATAAGCTTAATTTTAGATTGACAGAAAAAAATCAATAAAAAAAACAGTTTTTCTAAAATTTAAGAACAGCTGTACGCTCAATTGTGAGATACACAGTATCATGTCATTCAAAACTTATCCTACTTCTCTGCTCTGAATGTAGACTTTACCATTTTTTTTTCGTAATTCAATTTACACGTGTCAGCATAAATGGGTATTCAGTTTTCTTTCAAACTAGGGTATAAATATGTGTTTGCTATGCTTGACTTGCTCGGAGATGTGCATCAATGTTTTTAACTTTGATAGTAAAAAAAAAATCACTCAAGACAACCATCTTCTCAGTTAGTACCCATCACCATCACCATTTTCAGAGCTGGCTAACCTTGTTATCATCTGCGCTTTCATATTTAAATCTGATTAAAAGTTATCTCCCCCAAGATCATAAGCTCTTTCACGCACGATATCTCTTGTCCGCAGAAATTTGCTTTTGAAGCGCACACAATAACCTAGTTATGAGTTTTACTTTGAAAGATACCACACTCCTTTGGGAAGTATTTCCATTTCCCTTCGTCTTGCTCATTTTAGCAGATTGGAGTGCGACAGGCAGCGTTACGGATGAATTAAAATTAGCTGGAAAAAGGGACTTGATGTTTCTGACCATGGAAATCGGAAGAGAGTCGGCTGATACCTTTGTTTTGATCTGACATATGATGGATTGTCAGTTTTACATTTTCCATCATTTAGCATCATTGGGGCTTTTCTTAGCTCTGTTGGCAAAAGCGCAGCTATATATCAAGACCATACTGGAGGTAGCTGCATGCAAAACAAAGTTCTCTTTAAGTTCAACAAAGGGTAAGTTTTATTTTATTTTATTATTATAGTCACTTTAACACTCTAGGGTCATTCATGACTTGTCTGGGGGTGAGAGTTGAACTCGTGACTTTGGCGTGAGAGGTATTGATGTTAACCACTACGCCGGAGTAAGTAAGTTTGTATTCTTCTTCTTTTTTAAATATATTTCAATCATCATCATCATTAGATATTTTTGATTCCTTGTATATATCTAAGTGTTTTTACATTGGTTTTGCTTTGGCAATTCAGTATTTCAAACAGGTTTTCTTTAGCTGCATGTCAGTATAACAATTGACATCTTTTTAAAAAAACCAAAAACTTAATCTTATCTAAGTATCAATTGAGGATTGCAACGAGTTTTGCCTGAAATGATTAATTATTTTGTTGGACATTTGTTCTAAAGTCTCAACATTCGAAATTCAATGTACCTCGGTAGTACCAGGGAGGCAACTTCAAGATCATATGAGTTTATTTCTTCAAGCATTTCCTGTTTATAAGACGATACAAACATTTTATATATTTGTTACATATGGTTTGAATTTCCTCAATGTGAAAAAATTAATTGTTGGTCAAGTTTGGTCCAAAATATTTGGTTTGACCAGAAATTTGGAACTCCGTTAATAGTGCCTATGTGACTTCTACTAGGATTCAAAAAGGAAGCTCTAGGCTTATGTGGGAATATTATAAGGCTAGTTTTGAAAGCCTTTGGGCGAAATCTTCTATGTTTGTAAATAAGCAAATGAGAAGTTTTGAGAGACCAGTTCGTTTTTGTTTGCTAATCTGGTTAAATGTTGTACTTAAAGATAAATCGTCCAGCTCAATCCTTTGTAGGAATAATAGGTGGGATAATCATCATCATAATTTACCTTTGAAGAAAGTTTCATCATTTACCTACCAAGAAAGTTCCATTCAATACCGATCGAAAATTCGATGTAAAATGACAGCGATATGAACATAAGAAATTTTCATGTTTTTTTTTGTGTGCTTCCAAACTTATGTTCGGGAGTGTATGAATAATTTGAACCTTGTCTTATTACCATCTCCAGAAATCAACTTTTACAAGCAGATGATATCATACCACACTTAGAATGCCATTTCGAATTTACCTTCATCATTCAGAGTCATCCACAGCAGACATACCACACAATCCAGATGGTATCGGCAATAGGAAAACTATTGATACGTATGATTCAGTGGAAATTGGACTATCCACACTTTAGGTGGTCTTGTGCTTCGATATGGTTCAGCAAAGTCCAACAATGTTTTCACAATCACAGAATTCCTAGCTCTAACAGGGCAACCTAACCTCAAATAGTTTCCCCACACGAAGTACGTGAGCAAATGAAGTTGGCCGACGGCGGACTGATGAAGCTATCACTGAACTTTCTGAGAAATTAATAGATTTCTACTGCTGAATGTCTGCCATTTACCTATTTTGTGTGGAACGTTTGGGCGTCTTGCATGTTAGCACAATCAATTTTCCTGGGAATGATTCTCATCAATAATGTACTGTTTGATTTCGCTCGTATACGATGGAGAATGATTTTTGAAACTCTAACTCAATGCAATCGTGACAAGACTGGAAATGTTTGCAGCTGTTTTGTGAATGAAACGTATATGAAGTGGCTACGAATTTCATTCAAGCAAACATGACTAAATGAAGCAAACGACTGTTGTTCAATCCTATATTCCAAAAACAGATTTTCAGGTCTTGGTGAATAAAATTCCGTTAAATTTAATTAGAAAAGATTCTAAACTAGTTCTTTACCTTACTCGTGTACACAAAGCATGTACCATTTATAAATGGGACAACAACAATTGCATTTAGTGGCGGCGGTGGTGTAGTGATAAGCGTTATTGCCTCTCACCCCAAAAAAAACCTCGGTTCGATCCCAGTCGGCGACGTCTTGCTGCCTCCCTGGCGTCGGTAGCATTGGTACAAGATAGAGATGAACTAGCCTAAGGCTAAAAATCTCTTAAATAAAGAATTAAAAAAAAAACATTGGTACAAGATCGACGGTAAACAAATCAAGGAAATAAAAACAACAATTACGTATACTTCGGATACAGATTAACATATTGAAGAACTGTTAACACACCACCACTATGACGTTCTACAAAGGTACGAGGTCAACGTTGTCCAGTTTTCACCAAAATACCTCAGCCTACCCAATTGTCCTCAGTTCAGGTCAAATGAGAAATGATGGTGGAAGAGGGAAACAAGGATAATCAGAAAATCAATATACGATCATCCTAAATCAGTATGCCCCCCAAGTCAATAGAAAAGCAATAGTATTTTGAAATTTGGCGATTGTTTTTATTCAGTATAATTTACCAATTTTCTCAAAATTCGATTATGATTGTTTTATTTGAAATTCGTTTATAATTGATATGTGCTCAACAGCCACCACAGCAAACTAATTTCACTAACTAACTAACTAACAAAAGTATTGATGAACGGTATCATTCGCATCTAGCCTCGGATCTAGTTAGGACATAATTGATAAACACTATTCCGGAATTAATCCGCTCGAGTCCATTAGGGGGCATGGCAAACATGAGGAATACCGTGATATATAGAGGCAAACACATTTCGCAAATCAATATTTGTTCGTCGGACTGGACCAGGCTGCGAATAACCATTATACTTCGATGGGCATCGATTTGCAACAGCTGCGTTTATGGCGGATGTGGAGGCGATTTTCGTGCCTATTATCGGCACGTAATGGCCATGAAATTATTATATCTCCATTAGACTACCGCACGATCTCTCGACACGACTGAATGTCGCCGTTGTCATCCAAAATGTGATGCTATCAGTTAGTTGTGAACGTGAGATCATTTGCAACCACCACCACACCATAGTGGTAATTGTTGCACCCTATTAACGGACATCCGGAGTGTTGCTGGTGGAAGCATTGTGCACTTTTTGGAAATGACAAGTTTTTCGTGCCACTTGTTAGTTGAATAATATCAAATATAACCGTCATATGGACCCTTATGGTTTTTGCAATTATTTATGTTAGGATTTCTTGAAGCAGGAAAGTGTGGTAAAAGCTTCATCAATGCATATTGCTACAACACAGTGCCACGGATGCAGTTAAGTGCATGCAACGAAAATTATTCGTTTATCATTATGTACGCCAACGATGAAATTTATATTATTGAAGGCTCACAGACACAAAACGTAAGCATTTGAATACGAACTGGAGCCTGGTAGGAATTTTCCAATGAAATAACATGATGTGAATGGAGAAAAACAATATGTATAGGTATGTCGATGGACGCCAATTCCACTTATCTACTGAATAACGACAAAAAAATACCATCGTTTCTGCACAAATCGCAAATAATACCTGGTATACGACAAGGACAAAGCAATTAATTAGAATGCCAAACCTAAGGCGAACCGTCCTTCGGGAATGTTGTGTCCCAACCGGTGATGGACGACCGGATCTAGATTCTGGGAATAAAATGATAAATTATTCACCTCTAGCCAACAGAAGTCTACCTTGTTAGACCTTTTAGACCAAACACGATTAACTATTCGGTATAGGACACTGTCAGACACACACACACAAAATGTTGTGTAAAATGGAAGCCTAATTGATTCATGCTAATTGGTCACTACACTTCCATCAGTCCACACGCCTGATCGAAGTATTTAAACACTTGATTTTTTAAATACGCAATCATATGTATTTAAATTGCATTTCACTTTGGTTTAACACACGTTGATTTATAATGTTTCAAACTTTGAAATTTTGAAAAGACTACACGCACGTTTATTTTTGCTGTTCTAAGCTCAATATCAAGACTTTGGCTCTACAACTAGAAGTCAAGCAAATAGAGACCTGAAGTTTGTGAAGTGTAAATCTGAACCACGAAGTCTGAGCAGTGATACTCAAATGGGATGGATCTGTTGTGATTTTTGTCCAGGCTGGTTCCACATTTCCTATGTGGTTCGTCTTCATAAGGGCTGTACAGTAATGGCTGCTTCTGAGCCCCGAGCAGCGTGTATTTTTACAAGTGGCTTTGAAACCAAGGTGGAGCTTCAAACAAACACGTGACTTCCCAATATTATGATGGAGGTGTGGCGGATCGCTGAACCTATCAAAGGAGAACATTACTCGGGGAATTTCAGACAGATGAACCGGAATGGTAAATGTTGGTTCCTGTCAAGAAGTGGATCATCTACAATTGGGATTGCTACGATGAAAAGTGGCATAGCGTCTTGTTGTAGACTTGGTGAGATTGTTCTTTTTTTTTTATCGTTTTTTTTTTTTGTCAGTTTGTACTCCTTGAATCCATGTTTGAGGTTGATCATGTGCCCACGGAGAAGGAGTAGACTGTGTGTGTGATCGAACGTGACGTTTGTTTGTTTTTTTCGTGGAGTTTTTTTTTATCTATAATCGGTTGCTCATCTGCCAATTTCTAGTTTGTCAGCGAGTTCATTAAGACAGAAGAAGTCCTGCGAGAGCTGCATATCATTGTATCTAGTGCTACCTCCCAGCTATTTCCCGCTGAGAAGCTGTTCCGAAGACAAGTAGAACCTCCATGAGGCGTCCCATCATTAGTTCCATCATTCGCCTCAGCGTTGAGTCGCAGCGCTGAACCTGACAATTGGCCTCGAAAATTCTTGCCAATGCACATAAACTTAGAAAATTATTGTTAATTTAGGTGCTCTGCGAGCGACATATACGAGCGACAATTTTGACATAAATTTCTGTCATAACAGACGCGAAATATAGCTCAATCAAATGTACTTTTCGTTGAGCATCGAAGTTTTCAGTGTTGGCGTACGTAATATTACATGACATCCCAACAAACAATTTTAGCTGCAGCTTAGCTTATACAGGCAAAAATTAGCTGCATAAGGCAAATTTTGGCTGTATAAGCTAATCTGCAGCTAAAATTGTTTGTTGGGATGTTTGTTTACGTCTCATGTTTTATATCAAAGATGGATTCCGTCACGTGTAAAATTAGTTTTTTGTAAGTGTGAATCAAAAATCGACTGCATATATCCGATCATTTTTTATCTCAAATCGAAGGAAGACATTGCGCTCAACTACCATAAACCGGACCCTAGTCGTTAGAACTTCAAACTGGAGAATCAGGATTTTCTAGTTCTTTGCTACTTTTCATGACTTGATAAAAGTGACAAGACCCGGGTAGTGACCACCGCCGTTATGCATTTCTATATTGTATATTTCAAATCAAAAATATTGTTGATGTTCATTGATTTCACATAATCTTTTTCCCTTTGTCCTTCTCCTTTTCCTTTCCCTCTTCTCTTTTCAGAAAGCGAGTAATGGAGCTATAGCCATTAGTCATAAAAGGCTTGGACAAGGGTTAGTGCTCATGCCCCAACCGTCAGAAGAAAATGGAGCATCACTTAACCTTTCTAGCTTTGATGCTTCCAACGACCAACCAATCATATAATAACCAAAATCGGAACGTACGGTACGAGATGTCCACGTTTCATACATTTATTGGATTCTGAAGCATCGTGTTTAAATCTTCATCAGACCGTCTTGTACTAATCAGTCGAGTATTAGTACAAGACACCATGCCGCTTGCATGTGTCGGTCTCAGGGCACGGAAATTTACATGACTTTTTCGTAGTGTGTGCTTTTATTCAGTGCGATTGACAAATTGAATAATGGTTGTGAAAAAGTTGAGTAAATGCTCTCCAAAACTATTTTGGTAGCTTTTGTTTGTAGCTGTATCTCAGTTTTTTCAGCTACTTTACAGTACAATGCTGGAAAAGTTGGCTAATAAAGCTGAAAATGTTTGTTGGCCAACTTCCAGTCCTACAATGTGGGTGTTTTTGGAATGGGGACGATCCCAAGTAACAATTCAGCATCCATTAAGTATCCACTCTGATTTATAATGGTTTATAACGGCAATGAACAATCCATTTAGTATAAATACAGCATTTTTAAGTGTAGAACATTCGTGCTTAGTAATTCAGGTTTTTGCTGTTTTAAAAACCTTGTATAACCTAGCGTCAAAGTCAACAACTGTATTGTTTTAAAAATAAATTTAAAGCAGCTCTAAATCCCTCCATAAAACTGATCTGTAATTCAATCATGAACTTCTTAAGTATTTTTTTATTAATGTCTTGATAAAATACTCTACACCCAACCGGTGGATGTAAGATTCGCTTACAATTATGTGGGATTCATTATCAGAGGATGTAAGTGGATACCGCATGAACCGAGGATGTGATATACTTATCTGCGGTCCAATGCAAGAAAATTGGAGACCGAAAAATGTAGAGTGTATTAGTGAGGTAAATTAATTATGTCGAAAAATATAGGAAAAAGGTTGCCGACTGGACTCGAACAACGAACGTTGTGATTATCAGACCTGTGCTTCCTCCACTGCTTTCTCCATGCTTCTGAATAAGGAAAGCCTAAAAGCAAAGAAGAAGCGCTCATTTCCTCTCACACTCGACTTCGTATGCTTTTTCTGCTGGAGAGATTCGAGGCAAGGGTGTGCGTCGTTCTACCATGTTGTACATAAAAATCAAGGCAAATGCTTGATTGTGTAGGTGAAAGCACAGACAGAACACGAAATAAAAAAGGCAAAAAACCATTACATCGCCTGCAAGGTCAACTTCTAACATTCGCTGCGATGTTCATGAACAGAGGATGATAGGAAATGGAACTAACATTCATTGTAATACATTTTTGGTTTGCGTGTATAAACGTGTTCTATCATTATAAAAACAACCATAAAACCATTAGGTTTTAAATGAAAGCAAAAAGCATATATTGTTGCTTTTTAGATCTTTAAAAGTGTATCATAAAATCCCCATTACTCTCATTACGAATTAAGCTAAAAATATAGATCCTTATAGTGAATAAAATACAAATTTATGTCCAGAAATATTGAACGATAGACTAAATAGTATGAAAAATTCGACTTCAGCAAAATTTTCTTCGTTAAAAGAACTAGCACGTCGGGCTGGACCGGTACCATCAACAACTGACTATCTTGCGGGGAAGAGTTAAGTGAGCGTGGCCCTCTAATTCATAAAACATTGTCGAAATGGTCTAAAAACAGACCAGCCTTCTCCAGATCTTGGGAATAGATGACAATCGGAATAACTTGCATTTTATTCGGCGAAAGGGCCAACTCTTCGAAAAATTACACATGCGTACATTCCTGCATCGTTTTATGGTGCACTTCGGGAAACATCCGTAAGAAATGTTGTATAAAACAGTATCGCACAATTTCTGAGGAACTGCTTCCAATCCATCGGGAGAAAATCACCTGGAAGAACGCTGGATCGCACACTGCAACTATCAAAAGATAAACGAACTTTGATGCTTAACTTTTTGCAGGACACTTTGCCTCCATAAATCTGAATGGGTTAGAATTAAGCAAAATGGCTTTATACAAATACAATTCAGTCTGCAAATTTTCTTCATAAAAGTCATTTTAAAACCACATGAATTTATTAGGGTTTTCATGAAAGCAAAACAACTTTTTCACAAATGGCCCATGAAAATCAACTTTTATGCCTCCGCCATATTACAATTATTTTGATTGTTTTTTTACGATCATCGATTTTCAATCTATATTTTCTTGTACATAACTTTATTTTGGTCAATTAAGCAAATATTTAAAATGCTAAAATCAATCAAAAAAATCTGCTAAGTACGATGGATATAGTAAGTCTGAAGAATAATAATTATTTTTTCTCAATGTTAAATAATTAGTCAAATCGACGTTTTCCGAGGGTAGACTATTTTTTTTTCGATGTTTTCACGTACTTTTTACATGAGATATAGGCATCTAAAATTGAAGAGATTCGAGAATACATCCTACAGAATTTTCTCCAGAGTGGACCAACTAGATAAATTCTAGTCTCAGTAAGGTTTTGGTGTATGCATATATGGCAAAGCAGGGTTTTATGAATGTTGTTTTATAGTAGCTTTGTAGTATTTCATAAAACTTAAAATGTTACTTGGGACGTTACATAATTGGCGCTATTGTGGAATCCGAGATGACGACTTCCGGTTTGTGAAAAGTGTCAAATTTTCAGAATGGCAATGACGTGTAGAAACCATTTAAGAATTACAAAAAAAAAAAGGACGGAAGCTGCAATCTTAGATTCTAGAATTACACTATCTGCCATTTCCTCACGATATCAAAATGCTGTTAGGTAGATTTGTCAATTCTCATTAATTTTTTATATTGATTATATTAATTGAAAGCGATATCCAAGCGATTGTTCTTCATTGCTCTAGGTGAGACATTCCCTATTTTTTCCCAGTCACAAAATAAGGATAAACTATGAATTATGGCAAACGTCCATGAGTCAAACAGACAATTCGTATTCGAAATAAATTATTTTACTCGAATTTACAGGCTTATGGCTAACAACCATATTTGGAAATAACTTTATGCCGAATGTCCATTATGGCAACCATCTGTATGACACACGTCCGTATGGTTAACGTATTTATGGCTGATGGGGTTTTATCTCTTAGGATAGCTGTTTCGTGATTAATAAACATCTCCGACAGAAGCTATAAATCAATAAGTTAGCAGTAAATTTTGTTTAGAAAGTAATCGGTGTAGGGGTGAATAATCCTGAAATTATGAAAGGAGATTTTAAATGTTTATTTGACGTATTGACCTATTTTACCTGACGTGTGTTACTTTCGTAAATGTTTATAGGCCGAGTAAAAATATTGATAGTGTAACTGATTAATTTTCCCAGTTGAATGGCATTCCAGAACCCAGAAGCGAAAGTAATCAAAATCGTGCTGTTCAATCACGAAGCGAATATTCATTCTGATTTTCCCAGTCAACCGTCAACCTATCAAAGAAAATGAAACCCCTCCTGAAAGCCATTCATCGTTGCCACACGATCAACGTTGGCTTGAGTTTCCTTAACGGTCGATTACATTAGGAAAAAATTCGGACTGAACTGGCAGGAAGGCAGTCGGCTTAGGCACAAATCGAATTTGCGGTAATCTCGGAAAGAAGGAAAATGTAATTGGGAAGAAATCAATCTTCCTATTTTACGAACAACCATAGATGCTGATGGATAATAAGGTAGGTGATACTTCGTCAGGTTTTAGGGGAAAGCTTAGCAGTAAATCTTTCAAGGATAGTTTACCTTTACTTGCAGCTTAGTGGCATATAGCAAGAGAAAATTTCGATCGATTGTAAAGGATATCACGTCCGATTTGGTTATTGATTCGAGTCAGGTGTTGCAATTTAATGATAATCTCTAAGGGTAATCGAACATAACATTTCGACCCTTATAAATAGAAAATCCAAAATTATCCAAAGAACTACTTTTTAATAAAACAAAAATTCAGACCGACCATGGACTAGTTTTTGCACTACCAGGGAAAAATCATTGCAAATGATTCAGAATAGGGTTCTTAAGATGATGATTGTGAGACTGCCTACCTGGTACAATACTAATGAAGTACATATAATTGCTGAGGATTTAGAACAAATGTACAACAACATCATTGATAAGATAAGATATAGTTTAAGTGGGCAGGAATTGTCATACTGACACGCAGGTATTGTCAACCTGTTTAAAATACTAAAACAGGCAACAAAACAATAAATTCACTTATATATAAATCATACCAACCAAGATTGTCACCTAAGTTTTTTATCCATAGTATTTATTTGGTAGGCTCAATGTATCCTGGAGCTAAACGAAGCGGAGGGACTAATCTATTTTTCTTTTCTTCCATTGTCCCTTTCTTCTCCATCGCTTCGTATGCCGCCAGATCAGCCCAATTGTTTACCTCCGGTTGTTTTCCAAGTTGCAGCTGCTGCTTCCGGTCCCTTCACTATACATAGAAAGCCCGAAAGCCCCTTCCGATTAAGACAATTGAGCGAGGAGGGAATCTTCTTCTCCACGTCCCTGTAGGGTAGGAGTGTATAAAACGCCCCCTTGAATCTATATGAATATAACGTTTATGTAAATGCAACAATGATGTGCAATCCAAATAATTAGTGAGAGCACTGCAAGTTTGACAGCTGTCAAGTGTCTAGAATCAAAAATAAAAACAAAATTCTGAAAAGCTTCCTATGTATTGTTATGCCCCGGGTAATTAGCCGCACTTTCAATGGGGCGATATGCCCCATTGTTTATCATCATCGAATCCAGGATGAACATAAATGCAAAATTGATGGGAACACTCTACTGTGAAAGTTTGACAGCTGTCAAGTGCCGCAAATAAAATTCTGAAAAACATACTTTTCATATAATTTGTTACGGCATTCTGGAAAGCATATTTAAAAAGATATGTATTCTATCTTTGTGCAGTCAGACACATCTAATATTGAAGCTCTGGGGCATGTCACAACTTCGTTGTGTGGCATCCTATAATTTTAGTATAGAGCATACGGTCATTCTGTTGTAGTGTAACAACCCCAAATTCTAACATCAATCCTTAATGTATATAAATTATAATGGTTATATACAGTATTAAAATTTAATTTCAATTGCAACCAGCACAAATATTTGAAACTTTCTCATACATTGTTACATTGAATTAGGTAAAGAAGTGAGCGTTTGACTAGTACTGTCGCATTAATAGCCCTTCGCTCATTTTCAACTTCTATTCAATTTTCATACTGCTGTACTCTAGCGCAACTATCTACCTACACTCTTGAGGCCTTTCTCTATAGCTAATAAATTATCACACTAAAGCTTCATGTTAGATAGCATTTCCAACCAACTCTGAAAATTGTAAACTTCACGTATGAAATAACATAAAAAAACTTTGATCATAATTTTAGATTTATCTAGATGTAGGAATTTATAGTTTTCAGTCCTGATTGCAATTATGGAAAATGATAAACAAATCAAATACTAATTTAAGAAGTGTTTTAACTTTTACAAGTTCCTTAGTATAAAACTTGAGTTACGCTTATAAGAATCTCAAGTCCGACTAGACTGTAAATATTTTAAATAAAATTTGTGACCTATAATATAATGCCTAACTAGTAAACGTAATTCATTCGTCGAAAGTCTACTAAAATCAGTAGATAAAGGGCGAACACGAAATTATTGCGACACATTCAACAGGGCATAACTTTTTTACCATTGGGTAAAAATCAACCAAATTTTGCACACTTGCTCATTGATGTGTATTGTGTACATGCTGTCAAACTCGAAGTTGTATTTTTCAATTCAACGAAAATGGAGGTGAACCAACGCGAGTTGAGAGAACAAATTCTTTCCAAACACCTGGAATTTCCTGACCTGTCGCACCGGCAGTTGGGAAAAATGTTGAACATTTACCATTCAACCGTCTCCAGAGTGTTGAAGCGGTTCCAGGAGCGGTTGACGTTGGACCACGGCAAAGGAGCTGGAAGAAAACCGGGACCGGAGAACAAAAAGACGGAGGGAAAGGTGAAGCGGATGATTAAAGCAAATCCCAACGTCTCAAGCCGTGATTTGGCTAAAAAGATCGGCATGTCGCAGAGCTACGTCCAGAATGCAAAGAAGAGAGCTGGACTGCATACATACAAGGTACAGAACTTCCCAAACTGCGATGAGCGGCAACAATCGACGGCTAAAACTCGGGCACGGAAGCTCTACGAGAAGATGCTGACAAAATATGGCTGCTGTGTGATGGACGACGAAACGTATATAAAAGCCGATTTTAAGCAAATTCCGGGGTTGGAGTTTTTCACCGGCAAGAGCAAGTTCGATGTGGACGACAAATTTAAGAAGAAGAAAATGTCGAAGTTCGCCTCCAAATATCTCATTTGGCAGGTTATCTGCTCTTGCGGACTGAGGAGTGAGCCTTTCGTGACAAAGGGCACAGTAAATGGCGAGATCTACAAATCTGAGTGCCTTGAGAAGCGCCTTTGCCGTTCTTGCAGCAGCACGACAAAGATCCGCTATTTTGGCCAGATTTGGCATCATGCCACTATTTTAAACGTGTCCTGGAGTGGTATGAGGCCAATTCTGTCCATTTTGTTCCAAAGGACATGAATCCGCCAAACTGTCCGGAGCTGCGCCCGGTGGAGCAGTACTGGGCAATAATGAAGCGGGAACTTCGGAAGAGCAAGAAGACAGTCAAAGACGAGAAGGACATGTTAAGAAACTGGAAAAAAAAAACTGAGAAACTGGTACCGGATGACACTGTAAAGACTTTGATGGAGGGCATCAAGCGAAAATGCGTTCAATTTTACACTCAAGGCTCCATCGATTAACTTTTCTTTTGATTTTTGAAGTAAATATATGTATAAAACTACCCTAAAATTTTGGTTTGATTCTAAACATTATAAGAAAATTGGCATGACATTTTCGGTGTCGCAATAATTTCGTGTTCGCCCTTTATGCTTCGGGATTGCTGTTTGAATGGAACTAAAGATCGAAAAATGATAGCAATTTATTGCACTGTATATTTATTCGACAAATGGTGGTAATATTAACTGATTTTCAACCTTAGGGCTCCGAAATTTTTAAATGTTAGTATTCCATAATTGATATGCTACCTCCAGATAAGTACATATCAAAGTAATCAGATGGCTAGCAGGTATTTCGTAATGAGTGACAGTATACATCTCAATAAAATGACGGAGCTTCAACAGAAGAAAACAACTCACAATAAAAGCGTAGCAGTGTTGAACAAAGGATCCGTTTTATACCTTCAGGCATATGATTAGTATATGGCTATGCAGAGACATAAATTTATCATCTTTAAGATGGCTGTAGTATTAGGTTGGGCAAATGAAAACACGAGCTATGCGTGTGATGAGCAGATGTTGGTGAAATTTATTGCCATAAGCAAAATTTAATTAACTCACGTTACCTTCTCATAAGTTGGTTGAACGAGAAGGCACGTTCTAAGGATTATACTGGTTGGTTCATTACAAGTACACAGCCTCTGTTATTATCATCAAGTGCAGAAGGTTATGATGCACAGGAGCATTCAAGAATTATATTGACGAATGTTAGCATACTGACACAAAACTGAGCAATACAATATTTTAATTCGTATTTCACGGTGCAGGTGGTTGAGCGGAAATCGTACTTTCTCATCCCAACCCCAAGTAACACATCTTTTTGAAAAAGAATTAGAACAGCTCGTTGTATAAATGTATTATAAGTGATGCAGAAAACATCCCACGTTTTATATGAGGTTTATAGATGTTTTGTTCATGCTTCCTAGATTTCAACATTTTCCATAATAGTTTTCTTTTGCTTTTATATTTAAATGTTATTTACATATGCATCTGACTGATTGAATAATATTTAAACATGCATCGTACTGCATTAAAACTCGTCATATACTAAATCAATCTAAGTTGAATTTATAAAGTTCTTGAAGAGATTCTGTACTTTCCAGATTGGCGTGGACATTGACGGTGCCATTGAGTCGGACTGTCTCTTCACGCAGGGATTGACAGATTCTTATGAAGTTGTCGGTGGTTTGTTATAAAGAAAGTTGAAAACACTTTTTTATGACATCTCATAAATTAATACAACTGAAAAGGTGCAGGTTGTCTTATAAGGAGTTTAAAATACTTTTAAATGACACTTAATTATTTCGTTCGACTGGGATTGATTTTCAAAATCAATGTTTGTTTTTTTTGCATTCAGTCTCAAAATATTAGCGTTGAAAACTATTCAATCATCGCCTGCTAAGTTTTTGGTTAGGTAAAATTCCGAAAATCAGATGTTTAAAAAAAAAGCTGAATATAGATTAACGAGGCATATGAACATCAGTTATTCAAAGAAAGACTGTATAGAAATCGGTGAAGTTTATTCAAAGAATTAGGTTCATTAAACTTCTTTACAACCAAAACCAACCCGATTCATACCTTCCTCAAAATTGTTCTTTACTCGCTTTTTACTCTCTTTACATAACTTCCACAGTGCCGTACTCTAACGGAACTATCAACTCTATACTTTCATCTCCTCATCTATCGTATAAAATGTGATGATGATGATGATTTGGGACTACCACTCACTGTAGCAAGACAACTGTAGGTAGACTGTGGACTATCCTCGCTGTTTGACTTGATCAAGTTTAATAACCTTTAATTGTACTCAACCTGCCATTGTATGAAAGGCCAAAAACGGTTTGGGCAATTCTGTAGGCATCCACGGGATAAATATGAGTCTCCTTCCAACAATAAGATCATACAACCGGTCAAAAAACAGGCCATCCAACAGTAGAATGCCCCAATGAGTGGGGAGAAGAGCCTGCTCGTTATTCACGAAATGTTAAAGACAGAAAGTTGGCATTTCCACTCTCCCCATCCATTTCGCTTCAATCGGGTACCCTGGTGGACCCTCTCGTACCCAGCAGTTAATGTTTCATATAATAATCGAATGAAATTTAAGAGAAAAATAAAGGAAAGATCTCATTCGATACGTTTCAAAGGAATCCATGGCATCACGATGATTTCGAAGAGCTTCCATAGATATCCTGCCGGTACTTCTTCAACTGGTGTTAAAAACAGCTCTCTCGTCGTTCCTTCGTCACACAGCAGCGGAATCACCACCACCACCAACAACCACTAAACACACTCTAGCTACTCCGACTAGAGGGATCTCAGCAGAGAGAAAAAGGACTGCGACCACTTTCCACCACCAATCACTCGCAACACAACGGCTTCAGTTCACCAGTACACAGTCGGGTATACGCACCACCAGACTCTCAACTCTTCAACGCAGAAACACGAAGACGACAACATTTGACAAGCGTCTTTCATCCGGAGGGCGGAACGTCATCACGCAGCAAGCAAAGGGAATAAAAAAATGCACAGAGCACGGCACGCGCTGATGTGCTAACGTTAAAAGGCTATCGTGAACTTCTTTTTTTTTTGTAAGTAGATTTATTTGTACAGGCTCAATCGAATAAACTTTACAGAGCCAAATTATCATTTGTGTTATACATTATTAATATCTTATTAATATCTTAATATCTTAATATCTTAAATGCGACCATTGAAAAACAACAATATTCCATAAAACAAATAAAAGTGCTCCATAAGGAATGAAGTCATGCACCATTAAAATTTACAACATTCTCCACAAGTAATCTTAAATGCTCCATGGGTAGTTCAAATTGAACCGATAGAGCAAGAAGTTTTATGACTTCAAGTGAAACATTGTACCAGTAAAGAATCCCATCAAACACCATAAAAATATGAGAATGTTTTATAAATAGTAGAAACCGTTTCCATATTTTGTGAACTGGTGATCCACAACTATATCGATGTTGTTTCTTGCACTATAAAGTGTAAACATCATAACATTGAAGAACTCTAGCAGTTTACACACATTCATCATATCTCACCATATAGAAACGAAAATGCTCCATAAACTTAATCAAATCCTGAACCACAAAGAAGGCAAAGTTTACATTTGGCAGATGTATCATAAACTGGCAGTACTGAAAGGAGTTGCAATGGAATGAATTTGATTACTTAAAAAGCGCAAGTAATGAGCTTATCCTTACAAAATGCTCCATAATGAATAAGCAATTATCAACATATTTAGTGGATATCGCTCCATAATTATTGTTTAGTTGATCCATAACATTACATATATGTTAGTTTTCGACATTTAAAGACCCCTCGTCAGCAGAAGCCCATAATGGAACATTATTGCTTTATTAAGAGGCCTTTTCCATCATCTATGGAGCAGGATTTCAGGGAAAACGCAACAAGAAATAGTAGTAGAACTACGAAGCTGTACCTGTATATTTCTGGTCACCCTATAATTTAATAATGCATTGTTCCATAGAGAATGTATTTTGTTCCATAATATTCTTTTCATAGTTGATTATGACGTATGGATTGTTTGCATCTTATTATCTATCAACGGTATCAGCACCTACCACCCCAGTTTTGGCCCCTCTATTTGAATAATTGAACATATCTGGAATATATTACTATGGAGAGTGCCGGAGCTGGTACATTCACGCAATTTTTTTTCAACAATCACTCCGGGAATTGAATAGGCAGTTCAATACTTACCACGTACTTAGTGGGTGACCGTACTTAGTATGTTTTTGAAACTGCGAAGAGTGTGATATAAAAGGAACTCTACAAGGAAACACGTTTGCTTGTATCAATTGAATTGGAAATTCGCTCAAATTTTTCGCATCCGATTTAACTTTGTTACAATCAACATGATCTTAATCTTATTTAAGCACAATTTCGATCACAAATGTCTCAGAACTTTACATGATTTATAATATAAACTTATATGATATGTGACGCTCCATTTATGTGCATCATATTGAACGGAAATTTACACTACTTTTTCGAACTGTGGATATTTTTGGTCGCTAATGAAAATTTAGTCTACTAGTGAATTTATATATGGGCCGAAATTACGGGCACTTAGGCCGACATTAGAGCCATTTCCTCTATGAACGAAATAATTAGTTTTGACCTGATTATAAAAATAAACGATGACATACGCTTTGTTATGTGAAATTCAGAACCCATTTAGATCTTAGAAACAAGATTATTTTCCTGGTACTTTAATCAAATTTGCAACTTTTTTCTGGTGAAAATCAAACCTCAATTTTTTCCGATTTTCCCTTGTTCACTTGCCACTCTGAATACAATTGAATATAATTTCCTGTGGTAAGGCAATCTATCAACTTTCACCTTAATGACGATCCATTCTCAGCGCATTTTTTGTTATTGCAGTTAATAAGATCTACTTTCCGTCATACTAAGCACAATCCGTGCTTTACTTCTCCTACATTCTCATAAATCCTCCAGTTTTTGAGGAAAAAAAGGTGTAATTATTCATAACACGCGTTCTTATAGACTTTTTATTGTGGCTTTTGAACTAAAGTATCTTTCTAATAGTATAGTTGATTCGTTAACATCATATATTTGATGTTTTCTGCTCGATGTGACGGAAAAGAGCACTTATGCCGAAGTAGTGCTCTACCTTATTTATAAAACATATTTGTAGACATTGTGTTCTAAAACGTTGGCATGCTGTCTTTTTAGTGCAAATGTAACATGACACATTATGCAACATTGAACAAAAAAATATATATATATATAAATAAAATGAAGTGTATTGATAATTTCTCGAGCAATTTGTTGGGCAAGTACAAACTATCACAATACTGTTGAAGTATTTTGATGTAAGCGATTATGATCCTATTAGCAGCACTGGCGTGCACAGGGTGGGGCAAGGTGGGGCAATTGCCCCACCTTTTATAAATAAGATTTTTATTTCCACATTTACAAAATTATGATATAAAATAACTTGATTTCTTGATAACTTTATTTGAAGGTTAGGTTAGGTTATCTTTATAAGCGAGACTTTCAGCCAGAGGCTGGTTCATCTCTTCTTGATTGGAAGGTAAAATAACTTCATTTCATAATATAAGGGCACTGAAAACCTTTTATTGAGTCAATTCCTTTGATATGGTGCCTGAAAATTGCTCCACAAAGGTGCGGATAATTTGTAGTGCATCCTGCAGATAGTTTCAAAATAATTTCGAAAAGAATACCGATAAAAACAAATTTTTAGTGAAATTCCAAAGGGATTTAAAGCAAAATTTCAAGCGAATTCCGAGGATAGCTTCTAGCTCGTTTCGGGAAAAGTTTTCTGAAACTCTAGAGGAATTTCAGTTCCAAGGTTTCTGAGAAAAAATCATGAAGAGTTCTAATACCCCGTACAGACTATGGCTTATATCATGTAATATAGACTGCCTTGCAATGAGCACTCATACATAGGATTTCCAGTGAAAACTAGATGTATGAGTGCTCAATGTAAGACAGCCTATATTACATTATGTAAGCCATAGTCTGTTCGGAGTACAAGGGCTTACAAAACCTTGAAATAGTCAAAAAATAAACTGAACGGTGCCTTGAAAATAAACAAAAACCTACTGCACAAAATTTCAGACAGGTAACTGAATAAAAGATGATACCAGTACCTTGAAATGAGCTAGGTATTTGCAGCGTTGATACGGATCTTCCAGCTGTTGAAGTATTCAGACAGGACGTCTAGGCCTCTTTGAAGTTTGGCAGTCAGAGCTCCGATGACCCTACCCTTGTAGACAATGGATGTGTCATCTGCGAATAGAGACAACGATCCACCATCAGGGAGAGCCGCCATATCGGAGGTGAACAGGTTGAATAGGATGGGGCCAAGGATGCTTCCTTATGGAACCCCGGCACCGATGTTGAAAGCATCCGATGTGATGCCACTCAGAGAGACTCTGAGCGTCCTGTCTGATAGATAGTTGTTTATTATCTTCACTAGGAAGATTGGAAGACCATACTGCTGCAATTTGAACACCGAACGCTTTTTCAACGTCCAACAACGCCATGGCAGATGTTTTCGAAACAGACTTGTTCCGTCTGAGAATGTTTGTTACTCGAGTCAGCTGGTGGACGGTCGAACGACCTTTCCGAAAAACAAACTGTTTCTCGAGTAACAAGTTGTTTTCATCGGTTGATGTTACGAGCCAGTGGTACAGTGCTCTTTCGAACAGTTTTGATAACCCTGAGAGAAGGCTGATTGGTCGATAACTTGAAGGAGAGGACGGATCCTTCCCAGGTTTCCGGATGGGTATGACTTTAGCTGCTTTCCAACACGAGGGGAAGTAGCCCAGTCTGAGGCACTGATTAAAAATCAGTGCCAGATGGTTGTAGAATCTGGAACTCAAGTGTTTGAGTTCCAGATTCAGGATGTTGTCGAAACCTGGGGCCTTCATGTTTTTAGATGATTTTATATTGGTCAATAGTTCGTCAGCCGTAATCTGGGATTACTCTGGAAAAATGTTAGGAATCTGAAGAAGATTGGTTGCATTTTCAGCAACCTCAGATTCATGAAGGCTGACGATGTTTTGTCCGAGATTATGGGAGCTGACGAAGTGTTGACCTATCGCGGCAGCCTTCTCTTCAGGAGTTATGAGATGAACCACTGGGTCGCCGGGACGATCCAGTGGGGTCAGTGGTGGAATGGGCCTATGCTTGTTTTTAAGAATTTTTGTAAGTTTCCAGAAGGGCTTAGCACAATCTGGGAGAGAGCGGATCTTACTAGCAAAATCGTTATTTCTGAGATCCACCATCCTGGCCTGAATGATCTTTGTTAATCGATTACAATTGGTCTTCAAGTAAGGAAGGCCAGTACGCTGGTACTGCCTACGAATGGTGTTACGGAGTCTAATGAGATCTTTGGTAGGGCTGTCAAGGTTCAGAGTGTTACTCACCTGTCTGGATACTGGCACGTGTTGTTCCCTGGCCCGGGAAATCGCCTCCTCGATGGTTTGTAGACACAGGTCAACATCTTCGGACGTCCCTGGTTGGACATCGTAGTCAATGGTTGTGTCGACGCAGTGTTGATATTGCGCCCAGTTGACACGATGGTAGTTGCGCCGGGAAGCTTCGAATCGGTTTACCGAGGATCCAACTTCGGCCACCACCGGGTAGTGGTCCGAGCTCAGCTCCTGGAATGCCACAGGTTGCGAGATGTTGTGTCCCATGTTGCTTACGAAGATGTCGATGGTCGCATGGACCCCAGACCAACTCAACCGCGTGGGAGAGTCCGGGGCCAAGATGGTATAGTGGCCCTCTTGCAGGTCTTCATTGAGGATGATGCCGTTTCTATTGCTCCGACCGTTGCCCCAAGCTTGGTGTTTTGCGTTCAGATCGCCAGCGATGATAAAGTTCCCGCTCCTCCGGGTGAGTTTGATGATGTCTTTCCGGAGGGCCACTGACGACCCATCCCTGATGTTGGTTTGCTTGGGGTAGTAGGCCGCGATGATGGTGATTGGGCCCGTTGATGTGCTCACCTCCACTCCGATGGCTTCAATTGTTTGTATGCTCAGGTGAAACGGGAACCTTATTTGTACGATGGTGCAAACATTATCACGCATACGGTATGGTGTGTGTGCGTGTGTGTAACATTATCTTTCTCAGTAACCAATTAACCGAATTGAAATGAAAGGCCCTATTTGTATGGTCTCATAGAGCGTAATCACATATTTTTAGAATTAATCAACTTGTTCCGGAGATATGACCGGAATATGTTTCGGTTTGTACGGGCCATGAGGGGAATTGGCAGACAGGGCTGCAATCTCTAGGCCGAAGATTGAGTTTCAAATGAACAATTGAACTTTTATTCCTATAAAGGGTAGGATGGTGCAAAACGCTCCGTTTATGCAAAATCGCCAATAGCTGGCGTGTGGAAACTAAAATCAAGATGAAAGTAATGACGTATGGTTCATTACCATGTTTTCTACGAAGATCGAGTACTACAAAAGGATGATTTTCAAGATTTTCAAGGTTTTTTATAAATTGTTTCCAAAATGATAGCGGGGCAAAACGCCTGATTCATGGTGCAATATGCACAACAATATTGGGGCAAGACTCACGACAACATTGAGGTAAAATGCACCCCATGGTAGACAAACCATAACCCCTGCAAGTAGATAACGCAAAGGGATGCGGTATTTCAAATGATTATTCCTTTATGTTACATAAGAAATAAGATCTCAAAATCTCAATAGAATGTTAAACTGTGATTCATCAAGTAAAATATCTCAAAAATATACGAAAAGTGAACCACCATAAGTTATTGGTACTTAAAAGTTAATTTTCATTGAACGTTCGCTCGCCTTGCTGCTAACCACATCACTCCCAAAGCTCTTTGATAATAAAAGTTCTCGCCATGACCTAATACCACATGACTTAGTCAATTTACCAGAAACACTTCGAATTAAGGTGAGGTTTTCTCCAGGACGCTAGAAAAAAGGAAAAAAAAATATCGAATTTATATGGTTGATTGCGAATGGAAAAAATATTAGCAGAAATTCCTCCAGTAATTTTTCGCCTTTTTATTTTCTATTGAATAAACCAAAAATTTCGTGCGTTTTGTGCACGAAAATGTCTAAATTTGTCATCAGAAAACGAGGCGTTTCCGTCATGGGAAAAAGTGGTGTCCCTAACACAGTCGCCGAATATTGATACGGAGCACGTAATCCCACGTCTAGCCTACGGTCGTGTCTTGAATACAATCATGTGAAGATAGTAAGGGAGAACGAAGTATCTCATTATCCGTGATTTCATCTTGCTCACTGTTGCAATCATCATCTGATTCCCGGAATGAAGCATATAACTTTTTGGTTTCAAAATCCATTAGGGGAGAATGGTATAGAACGCACCCCCTGGGCAGAACGCACCAGCTGACTTTCATTTGTGTTTTTCATGGCTTTTAAGTAACTTTTTTGTTGTCTTATCAAGCAGCACTTCTAGCATAGTATCTGAACTCAAAATCCTGCATGATAAATCCTAGAATTGGATTTAAAATTCCAAGAAAAACTCAAAATAAAATGAAAAAGTGCGTCTTACCCCGGGGGTGCGTTATGTACTGTTCTCCCCTACTGTCTTATCATGGGCCCACTCTTGCCAGACTCCTGCAGGAATTTCACTTCTTTCGATGTCTTGACGTATCGATGTTCTCCAAGTGAAAGCCGGTCTTCCACTATTCTTCTTTTTTGGCAGCCTATACCGTAACGCAGTTCTTAGTATACCTTAGATTAAGTACTTGAACAATAAGAATAGGTTAACTCAAATTAAAGTATAGATCACTGATTTTGCGTATTGAAAGAATAATATAGTAATCGAGTACAATAAACTCAGGGGGTAAACAATACCTACAAAAGATTAAAAGCTTTTAATTGTCACATACTATTCCTCTCCATGGTAATCTGCTTAATGCTATTGGTCTGCTTGCGTTTTCTTATTGAAGTTCAACAGAATCCTTATTAAGGCCCTGAACCATTTGACGATTTTTTTTTAACTTTTGGTTAAAATTTGACAGATGAAAAGTTATCGATTAACCCTGCTATCCGAGCATGGTTATTTCTGACAGACAAGAAGTTAAATTTTGACAACTGTGGCTCAAAAATCGGTTGATCGACAGCACGGGGATTTTCGAACATAGAAAATAACTTTCGAAATGTCACTTTTAACTACGAGTTAAATTTAACTCGGCAAATGGTTCACAGCCTAATAAGATCCATTATAAACAATAAATCAAGCTGAACAAAGTATTAGGTCCTAAGTAACATTTACAGATTCTCTTTATCGACTTTCTCTTTGCACCTTCGTGGCCATGTTAAGACTTCCCAGTTAATTTCAGCTCACAGATTGATGAAACTAGCTAAATATTCACCAATATTTTCGTTTTCGTTCAAACCGTATTTTTCACACAAAAAAAAATTGTTTGTGTGGAAAATACGGTTTCAACGAAAACAATAATATTTGGATATTAGGGTTTTTGATCTAATTTCCGTCTTACTAAGCACAACCCGCGCTTTACCTCTCTTTTCTGAACGAGTTTAAACAAAAAATGGAATATTTCTGTCAAAGATGACTTCTAAATTCATTCACCTTTCCATACGTACCGTTGGATTTAATAAAGAGTCACAAATTGTTAAGATATTGTTTAAAATCTAACACTGCTTCTTGATTCTAAATTCGTTCTACGAGTTTCAATTCCGTCCTAACGCATTGAAACGCCATTAGATTTTCTTCGTCCTACGGATAAACGTTGAAAAAGAGGATTCACTAGGAGCGCTTCTTTTGTTTTGAGGACAATGGGCGTAAATATTCATATAATGCGCTCTAACTGGATTTATGTTGTAGCTAATGAACTTACGCATCAGAACAAACCTATTATTGATTTGCGCATGGTGAAATCATTGATATTATTGATCTTTTCTGATCGATAGAACGGAAATGGGCGATTACGACGAAGTAGTGCTCTACCCTATCTAGCATTTTATACGGCAAACACGTCAAGAAACGGTTTAGTACCCAAGTTAAAACGACAGAGAAAGTTGATGAAGAGAATCTTTCAATGTTACTTAGGAACTAATGCATTGAGTAGCTTGAAATGTGTTCATAGCTAACGTTCTCTTATTACCAGAGCAGCTTCGAAAAGGAGAGCTATCATTATGAGCAGAAAAGACCTCGTAAGAGACTATCGACAAACTGCGAGATGAGTTCACATGTGCGGGTGATAATGATATCGTAGCGTTGAAAGTGTGTATCAACACAGATGTCAATGGACTTAAGATTATATTCGGCAATCTTAGCAACCGGTCAGCACTCGCGTTTATTTCACTTACCGTGGGAACGTGATTTGTGATTAGCCCGGTATCTTTCATATTCTCTCATTATTTATGACCGGCCCTTACATTTGAATAGACGTTTCAATACATCTAGCGATCTCCGATTTTTATTCGAAAAATATTTGTCTTCGGTTATATCATGTTATAACAATCAATATGAAACTAACGATTTTAAATTGGCTCACTACTTGACTACACAGCAAAAAATAATGAATTTTACATGACGTGTAAACCAAAACCATTTTAAAATTACATCGTTTTAAACTGTATTTTAATTTAATTTTACATTAAAAATCATGCCCATAATAAAAAGTAAAGGGTTGTGTCCTAGACACGACCGCAGTATGACGTAGAACCACACAAAATTGATGTTTTTCATGCATTTTTGACTATTATACTTTACCTTAAAATTTTCAAGTATTTCAATGTTTCGGTTATGGTTGACTCAAAACAATTTACACATTTTTCTTGACAAATATCCATGTGAAATTCCACATGATTTTCATTTGACCACACATAAACAGAATCCACTCAGAAGTACACATGAAATTTACACGCAAATGAATAGTATGTGTGGTCACGCATGGTTTTTATATGTACATACATATATTAAGTATGTGGCCGACACATAGATATTGATTTGTTGATCACGTTGCAACAACTCATGTGTGGGACACATAAAAACAATATTTGAAATTTTGTTAGTGTTCAATGTTGGTTCAAGTATTTTTCCTGGAATGTAATAAATTATGAAAGTTCAAATGTATGGTCCTAAACAAGCCGTTACATATTTTGGTGTAGACACTGGTAACTATTTGAATTTCCATTATATGCAATTAAGTTTTAAAATCAACTCTTTTAATTTTATTTGTGGCCCTTAAAAGGGCCGTTTGATGTTGTGGTTCCGAAAGAACCGTTGGGTGATGTTGATGTTCGTCCCTTCTAGGATGGTATGTTTAAAATTTATTTCCCGGAAAAAAGGGATCGTCAAAGTCTGTCTCGGTTTCGGGTTATTTTTTGTTATGGGGCGGGGGGGGGGTAGGAGAGGTATTTGAGGGGGGGGAGGGGTTTAGGAGATGTTTTTTAAGGGGGGGGAGGGGTTTAGGAGAGGTATTTGAGGGGGGGGGGTTTAGAGAGGTATTTGAGAGGGGGGGGGTAGGAAGGGTTTAATGGTGGAGAGAAGGGTAGGAGAGGTTTGATGGGGGGGGGGGGGTAGGAGAGGTTGTTAAAAGGGGCGAGAGGTTGTTGAGGGGGGGGGAGGGGTTTAGGAGAGGTATTTGAGGGGGGGGGGGTTTAGGAGAGGTATTTGAGGGGGGGGGGTAGGAAGGGTTTAATGGTGGAGAGAAGGGTAGGAGAGGTTTGATGGTGGGGGGGGGGTAGGAGAGGTTGTTAAAAGGGGCGAGAGGTTGTTGAGGGGGGGGGGGCGAGAGATTGTTGTGAAGGGCGGAGGGGGTTTACATTTTTGCTTTTCCTCATTGTGGTCACGCCGTGATCCACCTTATGCCGCTGATTTGGTCCAGGTTTATTGCAGGACCAAGCGCCACGCCGTTCGAAGCGACAATGAGCAAAAGCATTTTTTGCCATTTAAATGATCTTTATTTCTTGTGATTGTGTGGTTTACATGTATGAATTTGTTAAGTGACACAGATGCGTCTTTTCAACTTTGGTACATTTGAGATTTTAATTATTATTTACAGTTCCTAGTCCTATCAGGCCTATTTTAAAGTATGACCACCTTGGTGGGATTGGTTTGATTTGAATTGGAAAAAGGAGACTACTTATAACTACTATTTACAACTACAACTAACCTACAACTACTATGTACACCTAACCTACTATATACAAATTGCTTATCAAAGCATGTTCTGATAAATTACATTTTTGTGTAAATTTAGTCTTAATTTCGTTAATTTTGGAATCTATTTTGGCAATGCCTGCCTCTTCATGTGAATTTGTTATTCTAGTGTCGAAAGGACAATCAAGAACCATCCTCAGCACTCTATTCTGAGCTACCTGAATTTTGTTCCTGTGAGTCTGTGCACATGATTCCCACACCGGAGCTGCGTAGAGGATCGCAGGTGCTACGATTTGTTTGTAGACGGCCAGTTTGTTCACCCTTGAGAGGCGGGATCTGCGGCAAATCAGCGGATACAGACTCCTAACCAAGGCGGAACACTTGACTACGGTTTTCTCCACATGCGAGCGGAATAGGAGCTTTTCGTCAAACAACATCCCGAGATAGGTTACTTCGGCGGACCACTCAACCCTTGTGCCATCCATGATTACAGTACAAGAGGGAGCCGGTTTTAGTTTGGATGATTGCCGATGGAGGAACATGATTGTTTGTGTTTTGGAAGCATTGATTTTGATTTTCCACGTGGTGGCATAATCAGCAAAGGCGTTAAGGCATCGTTGAAGTTTGTTCGTTATTTCGCGAGGCATCCTTCCTTTGACGGCTATTGCGGTATCATCTGCGAACAGGAAAAACACGCAACCGTCTCCAAGGGGAGGAATGTCGGAAGTGTAAATGCTGTAAAGCAAGGGTCCCAGCAGACTGCCTTGCGGAACTCCTGCTGGGATGGAAAACGTGTCGGAAAGACAACCATTCAACGATACCTTAAACGACCTTTGCTGGAGGTAGTTACGGGTGATTTTAATAAGATGTAAAGGAAAGTTGAAGTTACAAAGCTTGTATACAAGCCCATTGTGCCAGACATTATCAAACGCTTTCTCAACGTCTAACAATGCCATGGCTGTGGACTTGGATACAGCTTTGTTACTTCGGATGTTATTCATCACCCGCACTAGCTGGTGATTGGTGGAGTGCCCCTTTCTGAATCCAAACTATTCCGGAAGGAGAATGTTATTTTCCTCGACAAACTTGAGCAAACAATTGAGAATGAGTTTCTCGAACAATTTGCTCAGCGCTGAAAGGAGGCTGATTGGTCTGTAGCTTGAAGCTAGCGTTGGCTCCTTCCCGGGTTTGCGGATAGGTATGATTTTCGCTGTCTTCCAGATACTTGGAAAGTAGTGCAGTTCCAAGCATCTGTTGAAGACAGCAGCCAGCAGAGAGTGAACCTTCATGCTGAGATTTTTCAACACTAGGTTGAATATTCCGTCAAACCCGGGGGCCTTCATGTTTTTGGTGCATTTCAGCGCTGAGCAGATCTGTTCCACTGTGATTCTATCCTCCGGAGGGATGGCACAAGGGGAGGAATCAAGGTTGAGTACGCATTGCTCAACCTGAACTTCGAGCGGACTTTGGATGTTGGAGCCAAGCAAGTGCGATTTGGCAATATGCTCACCAATCGCATTTGCTTTCTCCTGAGGGGTGATTATGAGCCGATCGTCATCATTTTCATCTTTTAGTGGCGGAATGGGTTTAGGGTGCGTCTTTAAGACCTTGGCAACTTTCCAGAATGGTCTGGAGCGGTCGTCCAGATTCTGGACAAGCCGCCCGAAACTTTCGTTCCGGAGTGAGACCATTCTGGAAGCAATCTCCTTGTTCAGATTGGCCATTTCACGTTTCCTCGCTAGATCTCCAGTTCTCTGAAACTGGCGTCTACGAACATTTCTCAGGCGAATTAAGAGTTGGGTGTGGGAATCAATAGCAATAAACTTACCCCTCACAGGAACTCGTCGGACGCACGCCTCGTCAGCCACGGTTATGGCTTGGTGGAGTACTTCCAACGCTCGGTCGATGTCCTCCACGGAGTCAAGCGGCGGGTTGTCGATGATGTGCCTGTCTACCACGCGTCCAAACTGGGCCCAGTTTACGCGATGGTAGTCCTTGCGCAGGCTTGGAGCAGCAGCTACGTTGTATCCCAGTTCAGCCACCACCGGTTGATGGTCAAAGCTGAGTTCGTTTAAGGCTACCGGCTTGGACAAGCCGGTATTTGAAAGAAACAGGTCTAGCGTCGATGGGTTGCCTGCCGGTGAGATGAATGTTGGCTCGTCCGAGAACCAAACGGAGTACAGCCCATGCTGCGAATGGTCGAACAGCAGACGACCGTTCTGGTTCTGCTGGTAGTTCCGCCATGCCTCATGACGAGCATTCAGATCTCCTCCAACAACGAAGCGGGAACCGGTACGGGTGATGGTGGACAGGTCCTTCTTAAATTTAGCCGCTAGTCCACTGCTGGCGGCACACTTTCGAGGGCAGTAGACGGCGATGAACTGGACGTATCCAGTCGACGACTCCACCTCCACACCAAGGGCCTCGATGATAGAGGTGCGGATATGGGACAGAGTGTGGTATTTTATTCCTTTCTTGACGACGACCGCAACACCACCCCCCCTGGAGCTGGTGCGATCAAGCCGGATAATGTTGTGGTCAGGCAACCAGAAGCTGTCGCCGGACTTTAGATGGGTCTCGGTTAGAAGGCCCACGTCGATGCTGTGCTTGCGGAGGAAGTCGGCAAGCTCAATCTCTTTTGCTCTTACAGAGCAAGCATTCCAGGTGACGATAGTTAGCGGTTTAGACGCCATACTGGATGATGAACTTACCGAGCACCTGGATCTGTTCGGGCTTATTGCGGCACTTACGAAGAGCACCGGACATGTTGACGAAAATTTCCATCAGCTCATCCGCTGAGAACAGATCGGGGTTGTTGTTTTGCGCTGTTGGTTGTCTCCAGAATCCAGGGGGGGATGGAGAGCTTTGGCCAGCAAAATCACCGGAAGCTTCTTGAGGGAGGGCGGGTTGCACCCGCGAATTCGCTTGCCTTTGCTGGGGAGCACGAAGAGGCGGAAAATCCTCCGTCCTGAATGATGGGGTTTTGTCCTTCTTGCGTCCTGGTTGATTGTTGCTTGACGCCTGCTTTCGGATGCGTTTGAAGTCCTCGCGTTTGGAGCACTGTCTGTCGGAACCTTGATGTGCACCACCACAGTTAGCGCATTTTATCGCCACGGCTCCATCCGCAGGGCAGTTGGAAGTGGCGTGTTCTTGAGCGCAGTTGCTGCAGCGTGGCTTGATGTTGCAGTTGCGGGTACCGTGTCCAAAATTGAGGCACCTCATACACTGCGTTACGTCACGATGGCCGCCACGGTATGGCTCCCACCGTACGATGATGGAGCAGATTGATCGGATGGCTTGTAGCGCATTGAGCGTCACTGTCCCTTTCTGGAAGTGCACCAGGAAAAGACAATCCGGGTACGTCTTCACGTTTTCGTCTCTCCTTGTCATTCGGAAGACAGCGATTGGGGCAAGCTTGTACCGGTTGATTTCAGCTTCGACCATCTTGGGGTCGAAGTTTGGTAGACCCCTGATGACTACCTTGAAGGGCTTCTCACCGGGGATGTCGTGCGTGAAGAATTCCGCCTTGGTATCCTTCAGATATTTCACGGCCACTTCGTACTCCGCTTTTGTTCGGAGCATCACCTTGATGCCGATCCTGCCGAGCTTAAACTCAGCTGCAACGCCCAGCGATGAAAGATCGCCAATCAGCGTGTTGAGTGGGACTTGCTTCACTACCAGTGGAGGAAGCTTCATTTTTGCTGCACTCGGGGTGGCAGCAGTTTCGTTGTCGACGGCGTCGCCGAAATCACCAATGACGCTGACGTTCGTCGCGGTGGCATCGTCCCGTCCACTCGCACCATCGGACTGGCCTTGATTTTTCTTCCTCTTCTTAGACCGCTTCACCGTGGCTGAGGTGGGATTCCCTACATCGGTGGGAAGAGTAGCGTACCTATTCGAAATAGGTACACTCAAGCTACCCTCACCGCTGTTCTTCTTCTCCGTTTTCTCTCGGAGCCTGCTCCGGGAGCGCTGTCTTCCCATCACACGAAGCGACCGACACTACTGACGACGCGATTAAACTGCGAATGTTTGGAACAAACTAGAAACTTTAGAACAACTCGACAGAGCGAGCAAAGACCGAACTTTACTGCTTGACGTTCAAGCAGAGAATGAGTGTTGAGCAAAAGCATGACAGCAGCGCTGTTTTATATCTTTTCCGGTTCAGAACCTGATAGGATTTCCCGCAGTTTTTTTATGAATGGGGCGGAGCAGAAAGTTTCTTTTGTGCAGAATATGTAAAATAGGATGGACTTTGGCACCAGATATGTTTTACCGTCAGTTGTGTGTAATTCACCAACTGAATGTCATCAAACATGTCTTCAAAGCAATTTTTTGTTCAAATTTGGTCAAACTTGGTTTTAATAATGATTGTGGTATGTTTAAAATTTATTTCCCGGAAAAAAGGGATCGTCAAAGTCTGTCTCACTTTCGGGTTATTTTTTGTTGGTGGGGGGGGGGTTAGGAGAGGTATTTGAGGGAGGGGGGGTTATGAGAGGTATTTGAGGGGGGGGGGTTAGGAGAGGTATTTGAGGGGGGGGGGGGTAGGAAGGGTTTGTAGGTGGAGAGAAGGGTAGGAGAGGTTTGATGGTGGGGGGGGTAGGAGAGGTTGTTAAAGGGGCGAGAGGTTGTTGAGGGGGGGGGGGGCGAGAGATTGTTGTGAAGGGTGGAGGGTTTACATTTTTGCTTTTCCTCATTGTGGTCACGCCGTGATCCACCTTAAGCCGCTGATTTGGTCCTGCTTGCTGCAGGACCAAGCGCCACGCCGTCCGAAGCGTTAATGAGCAGTGGCATGAGAGCAGCGCTGATTTATATCTTTTCAGGTTCAAGCAGAATGATGTGCAACCAAGTGGTATTCGTTTATGATGACTGGGTTTGGGAAAAAAGGCTTATTTCATGAAATCAGTGATAAAATTATCATTTGTACATTTTCAAAAGTTTAATTACAGAAAAATTGGAAAAATATTTATTTCAACAGGTTCGTAATGTAATATCCTATCGATTGGCGTATTTGGATTTTAATTTCATCTATAAATGACAAAGTTACAAGCGTTCAAAACCTAACACTCCTTCACCACACATATTTTTTGACTTGCACCCCAGTATAGTCGACAAAGACGTAGTTCTACGTCAAAACATGATGAAACTCATAAAATTACACGTATATTCGATTAATTTTCTCTTGCAGTGTAATATCACCACGTGATGTAAAAACTTATCGAAGAACATCGGATTTTCAACGATAAAACCTATAAATTTACATGCTCGTGTAAATTTAAATCAACAAACATTGAGAAAGCTATAATGGAGGACGGACCGATTATTCCATCAGTTTTTTCTCCGCTCGGTTTGTTTTATTTTGTACGCTCAGTTTTGGTTATGTGGAACGATTTATCGTCCACAAATAGAAAATGGATGACAGACAAAATAGTGATAACAGCGGTTTTATACAGAGAGCTAGTTCGTTCAGAAAATCAAAAATTTGGATAAGGAAAAATAGAATAACATTCAAAAATGCGCTCGTGGTTCCTTTTTTCTCCTGATTGATCGTTTGGATGCAGCTGTGGAAGTGTAGAGTATGTACTGTGCCGTAAAGGCGGGTTATTCCACGTGGGTGATAATTCCGCGTACTTGACAATCAGTTCGATTTATGCAAATTTTTCCAAAAAGCCAAATGCGTGTAATTCTAAATGTCCTGTAGAACTACAAAGTGAGTCCATCTAAAGCTATCCATGTAAAATTCAAGAGACGTTAAATTTTACATGCATGTACATTTCAAGTCGTGTAAATTTGAAAACCAATTTAATTTTACATGAATATGCATGCTTTTTTTAAGTGCATGGAAATTCGTGTAAAATTACAAAACAATTTTAACTGTGTAGCCTATTGGTCCCAAGCAAACGATTAACGTACCCCATTCTAGTCGAAATTCTACTACTACACAGTGTTTGTTTTGATTCGCTATGAAAGTTTGACAGATAAAATGAGGGGTTAGTGAATTTTCCTATGTTTCGAGGGATAAATCGATTAGCTTGGGACCAGAGCTGAGCCAAAAAGTTGAGCACGTTATTTCGGGACGTTCTAGTCTTAGAGTTACCTCTATGATATAACTCTCTCGTTTCATGCATGTTCTGCACTCTCATTGGTGGAAAAATGACAGCACAGCGAACAAACAATAATCGGTTAGTTGTTAATCGAGTAATTATAAAATAGAACATCACTGATTTTGGTGATAAAAAAGAGCGCAAAATTTCATCTCTACCGAGGGGGCAGCAAAAAATAACCTTGTATACGGGGTGTATTCATTGAATGAAAGGGACTGTGAAAGAGGATATTAAAATAGAAAGTTTTATCTACCAAATGTTTCATCTTAGTATTCTTTTTCGATCTTAGTGTGAGAACCTAGACAAAGTAAATTTTTCATCGATTTTCTTCATATTCAATCAGATTTTTGAGTAAAAGCGATGATAATTTAACTTAGTCTATGAGTAAACTACGTTTAAGAGATTTTGAGTGAAACCACTCAATTGTGAGTCAATCTCATCGGCCGTGATGCTGACGGGGTTGGATATTTGTATTGACTCTCTAACGTTTGCTCAGTTGGTTAAATTATAAGTATAGTTACGCGTATATGCATACGGTTTTCTGGCACTTTTATGTTGATATCTCAGAGGTTCAAATTGCATGTCATTTAATTAGTTAATAAGTTCTAAACATTACTAAAACAGTGACATTTTAGTTGATTCTATTGTTATAACACACACTGTATAAGTTAATTACTTCGCTTCTTCTGTTCTACGAAATAATCATGCTTTATTACCATGTAATGTAAAAATTTTGACTGGAATATTATAAAAAAAGAGCCTTGTAGCCTAGATCAGTAAACCAGAAATGGAATATGTTGATAATCAGCTTGATTTGAATGCCCCCTTGTATTTATTCAAGCATAGAACCCGGCCAGCAACGAATATGCAAAGAATAATTTATAAAAACAGATTGTGTTCATAGCATCGGCACCACCGAACAACACAATTGCGAAAGTTTGCCCCCTCTACGATGCCTCGCGAAACAATCGTATCAAATCAGCGCAATATCGTTCTTCGTGACAGAATTTCAAAAGAAAACGATGCATTGATTCCTCCTACGGCTTCTTCAATATCAACAATCTGCTTTCCATTTCAGTATTCAAGTTATCACTTTCCACAGAAACAGCACTCTCCCTCTTTTATTCACCACCACGTCGTTCCAATTAACTTTAGAAATTTCGCTCCTCCAATAACAGAGATGAGCAGATGTTCGGTATTTCTTTGAATTTTGTAGTCGTCAGGGTGAGCTATTCTTTAGCTGCAAGGTAACATCCCTAGTGACCAAAATTCCAGCAGGAAACGGAGAGGTATGCGAATGACTCTTGGCTGGAATGCTAACGATTTCACCTTTGCCTTGTTTCGTGTTGTTCTGGTTCGAATTTGTTGGTGACGACGACGGCGACAAGCACGTTCAGAAATTAGGTGTTCGTGCTAATATTTAAGTTGATGGTGACGGGAGAGTTTGTTGCTGTTTTCTCTTGAAAATCTCTGCTTCATGGGCCATGGAGGTGCATGGTATGTAACGTTAAATGGTAAGCAAACTGAAATGATCAGAGTTCCAACTAGCTTATCAAGTCAAGTTAGATATTTTGGACATGTTCTTGAGTAATCATTGACTTTCTAAGAAAAAGTGCCAAATCTAACACAAATACTAAACAAAAACAAACTAGTAATGTTTAGACGAAAGCGTAAGTGATTAATTATAAAATTAATCATGATTAACAATTAATCATAAATCATGATTAACAATTCATCATAAATCTTGAGCATGTGACTCGCATAATTTAATAATTACTCATTAATCATAATCACTGGAAATAAACTAATCAATGATTAATAAAATTCATTAGTCAATAAAATCCTCAGTCTATGCAGCACTGATTTTATGATTTCTCGGCATATTATTCTCTGAAGTTTTCTTCCATAACTCTATTTAAAATTTACATTAATTTTGAATCGAATTTCTAGTGATGCACCAGCCCACAGCACTATAGTAAAATTTAAAAAAGCGTATTTCAGTGAAATTCTCATCAGAAATGTATTAAAATTCTGTTCAGAATTATCTTGGAACTCGGCTATGATTTTTTAAATACGTTTAAAATGCTCCACAGATTTCTCTAGACATGCTTCTCAGAATGCTCTAGGAATTATCCTTGGAATTTCCTTACGTCTCTTCTCAGAATTTCTTCAGAATGATATCCACAAAATTCGATTTCATTGATATTCTTCTCAGAATTCCCTTGGAACTCTCTTGAGAAATCACTTAGAATAATTCTCAGAATATCTTAGGAATATTCCAGAGAGTTATTTTGAAATAATCCTGATAATTCAAAACCCTTTGAGTTAAATCCGTAATTTCCTTTGAATTCACATCACAACTGTCTATAAATTCATCTCAGAACTTATAAGAAATAGGGTTAACTACCCCATTTCCGGCCTATTAAGCACAACCCGCGCTTAGCCTTTCTTAATCTAGCGTAGTTTAGCACCAAACGGAATGTTATTATTATTGATGGCTTCCAAATTAATTTACCTTTCCGTACGTAGCGTTAGATTTGATAAAGAGAAACAAATTGTTGAGATATTGTTAAAAGTCTAACACTACTTCTTGACGCCAAACTCGGCCTACGGATTCTAAACTCAGCCTTACGCATCGAAACGCCATTGAAACGCCAAAGAATTCATGACGATTGTGATGAGGATTCAAGAGTAAGCAGTAAGTACCCCAAGGAGAGCTAGGTCTTGTGCTAAGCCAGATATTCACACCGAAATCCAGTAGTGGCACACCCCAAGAAGGACTTCAGCTTGAGAGGACCAACATGAAGAAAATCAGGAGGAAGGTCAACGAACTATACGAGTTCATAAATGATAAGAACAATGTCCACACTAGGATCAAGGTGTTAATGGCGCGTATGAAATCCACCGTAACTGGTGCCAAACGGGAACAGAATACACTTAGAACGAAAGCCGAGACTGCTGAAAAGACTTTGCTGGAGGTCAAGGAAAAGGCAACGGCTGAAATCCACGCTTGGAGAAAAGAAAACGGGAAATGCTAGGAGAGGAAAAGGAGTAGAAGAAATCCAAGAATGAACTGGAATGTAACAAGGAGCAAGGAAAAGGCAGTGGATCAATTATATTTTAACTTTTTACAGAGATTTTCATCCACAGGTTGAATCATCTCCTTTGAGCGAATGGGGTAAATAATAGTTGCTATTTATTAGTTAAACGATATTTTCGTGTGGTGTTATGCTGTGTTATGTGTGTGTTATGTGAAATAGTGTATAGTGAATGACATTTCAGAAAACTGTGCTCTATGGTTACACATATTGATCATCGTTAAGAACAAAATTGTCTGTGATCGTTACTACGGTTGATTTTCCTTGCCACGTCGAATTTTTATGGCACAAACATTTATATTGTAAAATTTTATAATTTAGAGATTCGTGCCGTCAAAAATTTGAAGTGGCAAGTCAAATCAACCATGATAACGGCCATTTACATATTCTATCAACCTCGTTCGGACACTAAGATAATGTCGGGGAAAAATCTACACATAATACAATAAAACCGATTGCTTATTTCAGTAAAGTACACTTATATCGATAGCAAACGTAGCGGTCTATAAAATTGTCGAACTTTTTGTGGGATACCCGCCATCAGGTTCCGTACAGAATCCTCAGATACCTTAGCGGCGTCATGCCTCTATATCCTCTTGAAATCGTTGATGCCATTTACTTTTCTCTTTGTTTCGAATAGTTGCCGCTTAACCAGAGCCCACGTTTTTTGGTACGTTTTTAACCTCTTGTGAATTATACCATTCCACGACGGATTTTGCATAGTGACAAGAGGCCAAATCAGGCTAAAACAGAGCTGGAGTGTCGTGGCTTCTGATCAATGGTAGCAACCGCATTTGCAAACATTCTTTCTCGTACATATCTTTGTTGATAGTGCCGGTAGAGATGAAACTTTTGGATTTCCGGCCGCAACTACATATTCGATTTGTTCCTCATCCAACCTGCCGATCCAAAGTTAAGCGCTGGTCAAACGATTTGCACTTCGGTACTTTTAGCTTTTTGGCGAGATCATATACCGACAACGTTGCGTACCTCCACTTGATTCGACGCCATTCTACCAAATTGTACAAGAATGTAAAAATGTTGTACCACGAAATAAAGTGGAGAGCTTCAGCTGTCATATAAGTGAAACGAGGGCTGTACTTATGTATGTTAGGTACTTTTGCTGGGAAATTATAAAGAGCATGAACAAGGGAAGCTATGAAAGAAGTCGGGGATGGAAGAAGCTACTCCGTGAAGAGTTAGCATTGTATAAATTGTGATGAGATAATAATACAAGAGCGGACTCCGAAATTCATAAATTTTAAGTTGTTGCATCATTGGTGGTCAGACATGGCAAATCATTTACACTCATTTCATGCATTCATTTACATTCATTTGCCTCTATCTTTTTTCATGAACAGAATTCCATGAAATGGAGTGTGCAGTTGTTTTTTTTTTTTTGTAATTACTTTATTTGTACAGGCTCAATCGAATAAACTTTACAGAGCCGAGTTATCCTTTGCGTTATACATTGTTACTGTCTTATATTTAAAGTTAAAGGAACTGGACCGAGTACTCGCGGTCGTCTCGAGGTTAGTGGAGATTTACAATTTTTTGGATGGGAAAAGGGAAGAAGGAGGTTTTAAATGTGGTTTACGATATAACTATTTAATTAATCCTAAAGCATGAAATTATTTCTATTCATCTTGAAAACAAACATTGAAAAAAAAACCCCCCAGACGTACAAAACACAAACTAAACACAAGGTTAATCAAACTTACAATCTAAGGTTAATATCCTTAAAGTAAACATATATGAGTTTCATAAACTCCAGATCGCGTCTAGCCAAAATATCCCGAACTGGAACATTAGGTTGTCTACCTCGAGCCCGAAGGGAATCATAAAAATGTGATCTGACTCCACGATACTCCACACAAGACCAAAGGATGTGATCAGCGTCCTGGTAACCTTGTCCACATTCACAGAGATTGCTGTCTCCCAACCCCACACGGAACAAGTGAGCGTTTAGACAATAGTGATTGGACATGAGACGAGACATCACGCGTATGAAGTCTCGACTCAAGTCCAACCCTTTGAACCATGCAAACTTCGACACCTTAGGGATAATTGAATGTAGCCATCGTCCCAAGCTGCCCTCACTCCATTGATGTTGCCAGCTAACGAGCGACTGCTGACGATAAATAGAGAAAAATTCACTATAGGCGATCTGTCGATCATAAATGTCGCCTTCCATAGCGCCCACCCTCGCAAGTGAATCCGCCTTCTCATTGCCCAAAATTGAGCAATGCGAAGGGACCCACGCGAAGGTGATGATGAAAGAGCGCACGGATAAAGTACTAAGCAGTTCTCGTATTTTCAAGAGAAAATACGAGAAGTGCTTTACCGGCCTAATGGAACGGATAGCCTCGACAGAACTGAGACTATCCGTAAAAATAAAGTAGTGGTGTGGAAGAAGTGAAGCAATAGTTTCCAAAGTGTAGTGAATTGCTGCCAGTTCAGCCACATACACAGAACAAGGAGCTTCAAGTTTTCGAGAGGCGCTATGAAATTCATTAAATACACCAAAACCAGCGGACTCCTCTATTAGAGATCCATCTGTGAAAAACGTTCTTGCAGAATCAACATGGCCAAACTTTGCAGCGTATAATGACGGAGCAATCATAGGACGATGATGCTCTGGAATTCCGCGGATTTCCTGCGTCATAGATAAATCAAAATTCACTGAATTGCCGAAATCGGAGAAGACTACACGATTGGGAATATTTCTTGAAGGGCTGACATCCTGTGTTAAATATAGGTAGTACAAAGTCATAAAACATGTTTGAGGATTTAGCTCCAGAAGCTTCTCAAAATTTGCAATCACCAGTGGGTTCATTATTTCGCAACGGGTGAGGAGCCTCAGAGATAACTCTGAAAAACGGACGGATAGTGGCAACATGCCCGCCAGCACTTCGAGACTCATAGTATGAGTCGAGTGCATGCATCCTAACGCGATACGAAGACAACGATACTGGATCCGTTCCAGCTTGATGATGTGCGTTTTAGCTGCCGACTGGAAGCAAAAACTGCCGTACTCTAAAACCGATAAAATCGTTGTCCGGTACAACGTTAGAAGATCTTGTGGATGGGCTCCCCACCACGTTCCGGTAATTGATCGAAGGAAATTGATCCTTAGTTGGCATTTTCTTCTCAGATACTCAATGTGGGATCTCCAGGTGCATTTGGAATCGAACCAGACCCCGAGATATTTAAAAGACATGGAATGAGTGATCGGCTTACCCAAAAGTTGAAGCTTCGGTTGTGCTGGGCTATGCTTCCTAGAAAAAACGACCAACTCAGTTTTCTCCGTGGAGAATTCGATACCTAGCTGAATAGCCCAAGTAGACAAATTGTCCAAGGTATCCTGTAAGGGTCCTTGCAGGTCAACCTCTTTTGGCCCTGTGATAGACACTACGCCATCATCTGCAAGTTGTCTCAACGTGCAATTGTCACTAAGACAATTGTCAATTTCTCTAACGTAGAAATTGTACAAAAGGGGGCTCATATGTTTTTCTGACAGCAAATTGTACAAAAAATTATTCATTAATGGAGACAATCCACAAGCGTGGAGTTTCTCTGAAAGAACTTCAACGGATACTGAATCAAAAGCCCCCTTGATATCCAAGAACACAGAAGCCATTTGCTCTTTCTTAGCAAAAGCCAACTGAATTTCCGAGGAAAGCAACGCGAGACAGTCGTTCGTTCCCTTACCCCTACGGAAACCAAATGGAGTATCTCAACCCATTTGTCGAGGCGAAAAAGGATCATTTTCTCCATCAATTTCCGAATACACGATAGCATCGCGATGGGCCGATACGAATTGTGATCCGACGCGGGTTTATCAGGCTTTTTAATGGCTATCACCCTCACTCGTCTCCAATCGTCGGGAACAATATTGAGCTCCAAGAACTGATTGTACAAGTTCAACATGCGCGTCTTAGCGACGTCTGGGAGGTTTTTCAGCAAGTTGAACTTGATTCTATCAGATCCCGGGGCAGAATTGCCACACGAAAGGAGAGCGAGTGAAAGTTCGACCATTGAAAAAGGCTGACTGATTTCGTCTACCGAATTCGCGGTTTCGTGAGGAATCAACTGCGACGGCACGGAATCTGGACACACTTTTCGCGCGAATTTAAGAATCCATCGATCCGAGCATTCCTCGCTTTCGTTGTTAGTAGACCGGTAACGCATTCTTCGCGCCGTACTCCAAAGCGTATTCATAGACGTTTCGCGCGACAATCCGTCTACAAACTGCCGCCAGTAACCCCGTTTTTTGGCCTTGATGAGGCTCTTGAGTTCGCGTTCAAGAGATGTGTATGCGTCGAAATGCTCGCGTGTTCCGCGTTTCCGAAAAAGGTTTAAACGGGTCGAACTTTTTACGGTAAACCTCCGTGCATTGTAGATCCCACCAGAGCGTTGGTGTTTTCTTACGAATAGACGATCGCGGTACGCATGGAGCAACATCTTAAGCAGGATGGTTTGCTACATACTTTGGAGAAAACGGTTGCGGAGGAGGATTTTGCTGAGCCGGTGGCAGGTGCCACGGCGGAAGCGAAGGAAATCCGTAAGAAGCAACTCGAGTTGCGCATCAAACAAGAGGATGCGGCTCTGAACGAGTTTTGGACAGCGCTTTCGGACGAATCCATGAGCCATGTGCTGCAGTGCCGATCGGTGATGCAAAAACTGCAGGAGGTTTATCAACCTCAAGGGGCAGTTGCAATGATCGGCCTGCGATCCAAGCTGTATTTGCTGAGCAATCAACGATTCAAAACCTTGAAGGATTTGTTTGCTTCTCATCATGACATTGTGCGCCAGCTTGAGAGCATGGGAGAGGCAGTGGATCATATGGAGCAAATCCGTACGCTACTTGTTGCCATCCCTGAGCAATTTAAGCATTTGCTGGGCGCGTTGTCGGTGTTTCGGAAGCAGGATTTGCAAATGATGTCTCTAGAGCAAATAAAGCGCATTTTGACGTAGAACTACGTCTTTGTCGACTATACAGGGGTACAATCAAAAATATGTGTGGTGAAATAGTGTTAGGTTTTGAACGCTTGTAACTTTGTCATTTATAGATGAAATTAAAATCCAAATACGCCAACCGATAGGATATTACTTAACGAATCTGCTGAAATAAATACTTTTCCAATTTTTAATCAAAACACTTTTGAAAAATGCGCGGATGAAATTTTATCACTGTTTTCATGAACTAAACGTTTTCCCCAAACCCAGTCATCATAAACGAATACCACTTGGTTGCACTGTTGCACATCATTCTGCTTGAACCTGAAAAGATATAAAACAGCGCTGCTTTCCTGCCTCTGCTCATTACCGCTTCGGACGGCGTGGCACTAGGTCCTACAGCAAGCAGGACCAAGACTGCGGCTAAAGGTAGATCACGGCGTAACCATGACCACCACAATGAGGAATGAGACTTGGAAAATTATGTATGTAAAGCCACCTCCCCCCCTTAACAACAACCCGAAAAAGACATGGACTTTGACGATCACTTTTTTCCGGGAAATAAATTTTAAGCAAACCACAATTAGGGGCTGTTATTAACTACGTACACAGTTTTTTGGGATTCTTCCATCCGTTTTTCCATATTATGCACAAAAGATACGTTCCCCGCCCCATTCATAATAATAAGTATAATAGTCAAAAATGCATGACAAACATCAATTTTGCGTGGTTCTACGTCATACTGCGGTCGTGTCTAGGACCCAACCCTTTAATTTTTCTGGATGCTGACGAGGCTGCACCGCGAGAACCTTCAGGTTTACCGTCGCAGACAGCATTTGTTGGTCACAGGGACAGTCGAAAGGAGATTCAAAGCAGGAATCCGAGGGAAAATTCTCGGGATAATAGAAGGCAGGTTGTTTACTATGAGTGTGGCAGCGCCGGCCACAAGCGTCGGAACTGTTTCCGGCTCAAGAAGAAAATGCGCCAGGAAAAGTCTTCAATGGACAACCTCGCGAATGCCGTCTCGAATGTGGCTTTGATGGCTCAGGCTGCTCCCATCGTCAGCGATCCCATACCACGTCGAGAAGTTGAAATTCAAAAGGCTGAATCAAAATCGGATGTTCCGGATGCTGGTTCGATTGGACGTGCTTCTGCTGAGAATCATGCTTCAAGTGTAGCTAATGTAGCTGAAATGGAGCGTCCAAATGGATTCAGAGTGCAAATTCCCCTGGAGAGGATCAACATGGTCCGTGTGAGGCAAATTGAGGAGAAGCTGAGAGACCAGAAAATTCAGGAACTGCCATGGAACGAGATGCCGGTTACATTACCTGTTTTCATGGATTCTGGTGCGAGTGCGCATATGCTCCGAGAAATGAGTTATTTCAGCCATCTGTGGGAAATGGTGGGAAATGAACAGCCCATTTCCATGCCCAATGGTGAAAGGGTGAAGTGTAAGCGAATGGGTAATGCTGTGCTTCGAAGTGATGTTGGTAATAAACGATTCCGATTGAACCTGTACAACTCGTATTTCATTCCTGAACTGCATTGTAACCTGATTTCGGTTTCGAAAATTGAGGAAACAGGTAAGCGAGTTGTATTCTGCAATGGAAGGGTTGAAATTTTAGATGAATTCGGACAGGTGATTGTGAAGGGCAGGAAAGTCAATGGACTTTATGCACTTGATGTGAGCCTGGAAGAAACTCAAAATGAGCACTACGATTATGCAAATCTAGGAAAAATTTCAAGCAATGTTGGTATTTGGCACAAACGATTCGCTCATCTGGGAGAAACCAATTTGAAAAAGTTAGTCAGGAATCATATGCTTGAAGGGCTTGATATTGGACTTGGAAGTGAGGAGCTTAATCCTATTGTATGCAAAGGATGCATAATAGGTAAGCAATCACGAGAAGTGTTTATGGAAGAAGAAAGAGTTCGTTCAAGGAGGCCTCTAGAGTTGATTCATAGCGATGTTTGTGGCCTTATGACTGACGAGACTTATGATGGATTCAGGTATTATGTCTCTTTTATTGACGATTTCACTCATTTGATCAAACATAAGAGTGATGTGTTTCAAAAATTTGTTGAGTATGAGGCGATGGTCTCAGTTCAGTTTAATTTGAAAATTTCCAAGTTGAGATCGGATAATGGTGGTGAGCATTTCGGTAAAGAATTCATGGCCTTTTGCACTAGCAAAGGGATCCAGATGATACCTACTGCCCCATACACCCCTCAAAAGAATGGAGTGAGCGAACGCATGAATCGCACTCTGATGGAAAAGGCTACAACCATATTACATGAAGGTGCAATGCCGTATGCTTTGTGGGGAGAGGCGGTGTATGTCACTGCTTATTTGACAAACCGAAGCCCCACAAGTGCATTGTCTGGATTGAAGACACCTTATGAAATGTGGTTCAATTGCAAGCCAGATGTCAGTAAATTAAAGGTGTTTGGTTGTATTGCTTATGCACACATTAACAAGGTGCATCGAAGCAAGCTTGATGGAAAGAGCAGGATTTTGACCATGGTCGGTTATGCTCCGAATGGTTTTCGTCTGTGGGATGATAATGAGAATAAAATTGTCATCTCAAGAGACGTCATTTTCTATTTTCATAGAAAGGATGAAATTTCCAACAAAGAGGAAGAGTCCAATCCAGAGAGGATTGATGAAATTTTTGAGGTAGCCTTACCACAATCTCAAGTGTTTCCTGAAGTTCAAGAACCAGAGTTTGTAGAAGTTAAAAATGAGGAGACAAGAGATGATGATCATAAGGAGGAAGATATTTTCTTGGAAGCGGAAAATGAGTGGAAAATGCTCAGGAAAATGGTGAAATTGAACATCAGGTACAACGTCAAAGTCAAAGATCCCGTCGAGCACCTTGTTGGTATCAGGATTATGATACTTATTATGATAGTAGTTTCTTTGTGACGAGTTTGCAAGGTGAAATCCCACAAACTATTGAAAATTTGATGAAACGTGATGATTGGCCAAAGTGGAGAGCAGCTATCGAAGAAGAAATGGCTTCTTTATTGGAGAATCAGACGTGGACCTTGGTGAGTTTCGTTCCGAAAGGAAGACGACCTATCAATTCCATGTGGATATTTTCAATAAAGGACGATGAGTCTAATATATATAACGCGAGGCTAGTAGCAAAAGGTTGCTCGCCACGTCCAGGCTTGGACTATGGCGAAACCTTTTCGCCGGTGACCAAAATGTGTACAATTCGAGCAATACTTTCAATGGCGGTCAGAAGTAATTTTCTCATTCATCAAATGGACGTTAAGACGCCTTTTCTTAACGAACTGTTGGAGAAAGAAGTTTTTATGAGATCGCCTCCTAATATGGATGGAAGCACTAAAATGTATAAGTTGAACAAAAGTATCTATGGACTTAAGCAGTCTAGTAGAACGTGGAAGTTGAGGTTCAATGAAATTGTTACTCAATTGGGTTTTAAGAAACTTGAGTCTGATACATGTCTTTACATTTGTGAAAGCCGAGGTTTGTACATCATATTATATGTTAATGACATACTAATTTTCGGAAAAGATGTCAAGCAAATTAAGTGGTTCAAGGAAAATCTTTCCAAACGGTACAAAATGAAGGATTTTGGGGAAGTCCATAGCTTTCTTGGCCTAGATAGCCGACGTGACTTTGAATCGGGATGGATGATTTTGTCTCAAGAAAGGTACATTTCAAAGATCCTAAATAAATTTGGGATGGGGGATTGCAACCCTGTATCCACTCCAGTTGACCCTAGTATGAAATGGAAGAAAAATACAGGATAACAGACCACTGCTTTATTGGGTTGTCTTCAATATTTAACATTAATGAGTAGACCGGACATTACGTTTGCGGGCAGATGACACCCACTGGACTGGAGAGAGAGAAAGGTGAGCTATCGCTCAAGAGCTGAGAGCTTGGCAGCAAGCAGCGTGATAAGAGAGCTTTTGCTTGATGGTAGGATTTGAAGAGATATCAATCACTAGTTTAACAAGTTGCTTGGCAGTTAGGACGAAGAGAAGAAAAATTTTATTGGAAAAGCTGATCAATAAATACTGGCGAAAAGTATTGGATCTATTTTGTTTGATAGTGTGTATATCACTAGGTGAGTGTGCTCGGCGTGAGTTTCCACGAGAGTACTGTTCCCTTCGCTTTCCTCGGTCGAGGACTCGGCGTTGTGTTTGTAAGTTCTTTGAAGTCTGAGAGGGAATTCCTCAAGACTGTTCGTTTCTCCATTTTGCTAATCTAAATTCACTGAAAAATAGTAAGTTCTGCCCGCTCTAGTTCGTCATGCATAATAGGTACAGATTTGAGTTATCGTCAAAAGTTGTAGTTAATATCAAAACCTACAAAAGTTTCATACATCATTTAACGGAATTCAGTTGGTGGTACTAGGGTAGAGAACTACTTCGGCCTAATCGCCCATTTTGGGCCTATCGAGCAGAAAACATGAAATAAATCCATGATTTCAGAGCTAACAAGTCAATTGTGCGGTTGGTACGATACTTTAGTTAATAAGCTACGGAACGAAGTCAATAAGAACGCGTGATATAAAGGTTTGCACCCATTATTCCCAAAAACAAAAGAAGCGCTCCGACCGAATCAATTTTTATCTTCATCCGATAGGCCGAATTGAATTCATTGGCGTTTCAATGACGTTTCAATGCGTTAGGCCGAGTTTAGAATCCGTAGGCCGACTTTGGCGTCAAGAAGCAGTGTTAGATTTTTGATTGGTTTCTCTTTTTCAAATCTTACGGTACATACGGAAAGGTAAATAAATTTGGAAGCCATCAGTAATAATAACAATCCATTGGTGCTAAACTGCGGTTGATTAAGAAATACTAAGTGCGGGTTGTGCTTAATAGGCCGGAAATGGGGTAGTTAACCCTATTTTAACGGAATATTTTAGCTTTTTTTTTAGCTTTTAGGATCAGTGCTAGGAGGAGTTTCCCGGTAAGAAGTTGATTACACCGCCGCATAGGAAGAGATTCCAGAGACCAGCAAGATCGTGGTAGAGTGTTTCGAGAAAATTGGCCCTGGTCGAACGACTAATGTGTGCAGTTGAACAAAGGTATGAGAAAAGAAAGCATATGGCAAACCAGTAGGAAGAGCACAGGGAATGCAAATGTTGATGCCATCCTAATTGTAAAAATAAAGAGTCAATAAAAAAGGCTCAGTTGCTAATAGACCACGGATTAATTCAATCTGTGAAATTAATCGAAGCGACATTTGCTTTCATACGACATCGATTTTTCCAGCCCCTTACTTTTTGCATTCATCTGCTTCGAAGCTTAAATTCGTATCGTTTTATTCCGACATGATTTGCAACATGCCCCGCATAATCCAAATAAAGTAGAACGAAGCATAAATAATGTTAACGTTGTTCTACTGTCATTTGCGATAGATTTATTTGATTCGCGGTTTTATTTGCGTTGCTAGTTTCCGGGTCATTCGTTGAATGATGGCATTAAATTGTAATTGAACCATACTATGTTGGTAGCCACTAGCCATTAGAGATCGCATTTGGATGGTAGAATTTACTGCCCTTCTATGTTTATTGAGCACTTACTTGCAGAAGTTGGTTCCTCTTAGTTTCCCATAATCGTCTTTATGGTATTGATAGTACAGCTCTCGGTGGTGTAGTGGTAAGCGTGACTGCCTCTCACTCCACAGAGCCTGGGTTCAATCCCAGTCAGTGCCGTCGGACTTTTCTGAGGCATACAATCTCTCATCAGGCCTAAGTAAAGCTGTTGGTCCCCGGTCCATGAGTTGATGGATCGGTAGGTAGGGTCCAGGCGTCGGTAGCAGTGTTACTCAGTACGAAAAACAAGATCGACGGAAAACAAATGACGCTCTATGTAAAACAATACAAGGAATCGGTTGGTGATGGGCCGAATCTTGTACAGATCTCAAGAAGAGGTTCATTTTGCCCAATGCTTCCCAAAATACATAATAGCAGCTAATAAAACAGTAGAAAAACTAATGTGACGCCCGGAAAATAAACTCTAATAGCACCCATCTATTGTTAAAATATCAGGGAAATCAAATGCCATTCATTTCATATTGTGTCGAACTCAAAAAATGGTAACTTATAACGTAAGATTTTAATAATAAAATTTCTTACGTTTTCTTAAAATGGAATCTCAGAAATCCCTTCGCCACTGCTACGAGTTCCTTGTTGGAGACTTGCATATGCTGATGGTTGTGCTCTGGGAAAAGTCCCCCCACGATGACCCTCAGCTTGTCTGGTCACATTTCAGCGGGCGTCGTTGGACCTCTAATCTTCACTATTGCGACTCGATATGCGTTGCTTCAGTGTCCGGGTACATATTTTTGTAACAGTTTGATTTGCTCAGCATTATTTCCCGTTTCAGTGCGGCCCTAGCTTTAGGCTCCTCTCTGTCTGCTTCAGTTCTTGCTCTCTGAACCCGTCTCCTGGCTCTGAGACAGCTAGCATGGAGTATGCTGAATCAATGGCAGCCATCCCTACTCTATCCGCCAGACAGTTACCTTTATCGGGAGGAACTTGATACGGTTCCGCAATGATTGCAACGTCGCACATTGTTTCCGTTTTCGACTGCCACCACAACAGTTGCTGTGCAGTGTCACAATGATCGAGGTTTATTTCGGTTACCTCCATTACTTTTGGCCCGCCATCGCCTTTTTGTGCGCAGGAGATTTGAAAACTCACCTCATATGGTCTTTTCCGTCATCCTTTTTACAAAACATGCACCTGTGCTGCTTCTTGCAGTATCTTGCGATGTGACCATTCTCCCCGCATTTTCTTCACCGATTAGATCTGTCAGGGCCTTTGCAGTTCTTCTTCTGGTGACATTTCTGATAGTTCATGCACGTAAGGCAACTTTCCATTTGCTTGGTAATCTGAGGTCTTTCAGCGAGCACACTGACCACCCAACTTTTACCTACTTTACCTTTTTCCAACAGCTTGTTCGCTGCAGCCGTCAAATGTCGTATCACCGCTGACTGCGTTCCACCGTACGTCTTTCTCGTTCCGGATTGTTATCGCTAGATCTCTCAGTTCGCAACGCACCTTCAGCGCACTTCACAACTGCTCTTTTTTTTCTTTTTTCACTGTTTTTTTTAGATTTTTAGATTTTTAGTTTATCTCGTAAATTTCTCTTCTTTTGTGATCTCGCTCAGATCCTTGCTCTCGACCACTGCTTCCTGGGTAGAAGTATTACCCTCGCCTCCTCGCCAAGAGACTTTTCGACGAGCGTCTTGAAGGCTGACCTCTTGACAGTGGGGTCTTTCCTCAGCTCAAAGAGCATCTCGCTTTTCTGGGTGCGCATGGTTTTCTCCTCTAGTTCCTTCAACTATGGATCGAGTCCACACTCACACATTGTGCACTACGAACTAAATGTCAGTCAATACCGTTAAGAAAACATATAACGATAGAAAATCGGTCGTAAAATGGCAGATATATGAGCAAAACATTTACAATAGATTTGAAGAGTGACCCCAATCTTATGATCGGGAGTGTGCGTCAAAATATGATAGAAGAAATAAATCAGTTCAGGGTTTGTGTATTCGCTTATTTTTCTATGTGTTGCTACCACCTTCGCTCAAGCGCAGCGCTTCTATATCTGTTGCTTGGATTCTAGCAAAGATGCTAATCTTTTTGATAGGATGTCTCCGATTTGAGTGTGTACCTATGTATGCGATTACAATTTTCATTTATTTTAACTCTGGTCAATGTTTCTTTTGTAACTCTATTTAATTCCCATAGTAAAAAAGTTGTCGCTACATGTAACGTACGTGGTTCGACAGTTTTTCAAACTGCTGAAAATAACAGCACCTTTAATAAGGGTAATGTTGAAACTACATTCAAAACTCATTATACATCTCAAAGGAAAATTACTCGTTACTTTCAAACAGTGTGTATACACTAGACTGAGGCAAAATTTGACTTTTTCGCTCCAAATCGGGTCGTGATTAGCCTCCAAAAGTTACAACTCATTTGGTTAGAAACAGACTTCGCACAAACCATTTGAAGTTTACATGTAAATTACTATGGGAAATCTCAACTTTTTGTTAATTGCCTTCTATTCTTTTTCCATATTGAGCTGCAAAACAGCTCGATAGCTATTCTTATAGAAAATTTTCTCAGCTACAACTTTGCTCAAGATCGTTTCTATGTAAAACGAGACAGGAAATAGTTATTTATTATTTAAGAGATTGGTAAACTTATGACATGATAAAGCAGCTGCTCTGTAGGCAACACTGTATTTTGCAGTGTGACATAGTAACCATAATTTTTGTGTCCTATTCAACGCCCCAGAAACACCAATGTTGCCTGCTGAGCAGTTGATTGAGCATGATTATAAGACATCAGTGCATTGAACCATTAATAACTTTCGATCCTTGCATTTAATCAAAAAATGGTATTTAGCAAAGTTGTAGCTGGGAAAATTTCCTACAAGTAAAAATAAAAACTTTTGAAGCAGACCGATATGGTGAATTATTAGATAGACATGAACAAAAATCTTGGTTTTACCATAGTAATTCCCATACAAACTTCAAATGGTTTGTGCCATCTCAGTTTCTCACCAAATGGGTTCAAATTTTGAGAGGTTAGTCAGGATCCGATTTGGAATCGTTTAAGTATTGTGGAGCGAAAATTTCAAATTTTGCATCACTCTAGTATACACCATTGTTCAAACAAGCGTTTTTTCTGCATTCCATTGGCGCTAAGAGTCCGCTTGGACCAATGCACATGACAAACACGGTAACTCAAACATCGTTTAACCTACCGACAAGCAGAAAAAAAGAAAACCCCCTACAATTTCAATTTCGACAGTAACATGCCATCAAGTGGAGCATGGCACAACCCATAACAACATTAACGAAACGAGCCGTCAGTTTTGCTACAACAAAGGCCAACGTGTGCAAAATCAATTTTCCAACAAGACGACTCCCAGTGACACTGACTGACATCGAAATTGAGTTTCAACACTGCTTGGAGCACACAGCGTTCCCATTTTACTGCCTCACCTTATTTTATTCGAATTGACATGGCAGAAGGGGTTGACGAGGAAGGGAGGTTTTATAATAAGATTATATTTCATTCAGTGGAACCGAAAAGCCCACATCAAACCGGACGAAATTAAATTTGATTTTCAGCTCACACCCGCATATTATTGTTCGGGATGGATTGTTAACGGGAAAGTAAACCGCTCCTGGGATGAAATTGATTAAAGCGGATGCGAGAGTTTCAATAGCTCATGGAGATAGGTACCGTAAAACGGGGTAAGTTTGAAAGTTTTTTTTAAGTATATTCTAAATATGTTTTATAGCGACGCCAGTGGTGTAGTGGTAATTGTGATTGCCTCTCACCCCAGCAGGTCTGGGTTCAATCCGAGTCGGCACCACTGGGATGTTCTGAGGCACAACATCTCTTCGGAAGGGAAGTAAACCCGTTACTCCCGGTTCATGAGTTGATGGGTCGATAGGTAGGGTCCAGGTGTGGGAGCTGCCTCCCTGACGAGGGTAGCATTGGTGCTCAGCACGGAAAACAAGACATACGGAAATCATATCAAGGAAAAAATGTATATGTGTTACAACAATTAATGATTTTCAAATATTTTTTTAAGTAATACAAGTACTTAGGATTCCAGGGTATATTCATAAGTAATATGTTTAAGGTTCAATTTACTTTGATGTATTTTCGAAAAATTCAAATGCAGTTTTTTTCGACGGATCGTTTTAGATTGCAAAAAGCTTGCGTCATTCTACTCTTTTTGCTATTATGCACAAAATGACGCGAGCTTTTCGCAATCTGAAATGATGCGTAGAAAAAAACTGCATTTGAATTTTTCGAAAATGCATTAAAGTAATTTTAACCTTAAAGGGTTAGGCCACTGTAGCGGGTTAAAATTTATTGTTATCTTAAATGATAGATTAGAATCTAAAGAGTACGGGACAATTGGTTTTATACCAGGGCACACTTTCTTTGGCATTATTTTGGTGCGGAGACTGGGAGAATATCTGCGCGCTCCCGACATGAAATTTATCTTCAATAGCGTTTTTCAAACCTGGCGGAAACGAAAGTCATATATCTTATTGATTAATCGACTTGATTTTTTTTTGTAGCCAGTTCAACATACTTTTTTTCAAATGAAGTAGGCCTGATTTTTTATTCTTCTCTTTTAGTATTTTTTGTGAATAATGATTATATTTTATATTTTTGCCTGAAAATCAGACCACTTTTTTAACGGGCACCATTTTGTTAAACATCAATATTTTTACGATCGGCCTGGTACTTCACTAGTTAAAACATTCTAGTTTATGAAACTTTTTTCCCTTTTTGTAATAGGACTACCTCCGGCTGCAAATCTTTTCCACCCGCAAACCGCTTCAAGCCGAAGATGCCATCACTTAGACGACTGCAACGCCACCTCGCTGCACATTTCAAAAACCAAAATTTGGGAAAATGTTATTTAAAATATTTTCAATAAAATTCTGGAAACTGCATTCTTTAAACTGTTTCTGTTTGCCAAAAAATAGCGAAATTGACCCTTTTATCGGCGTTTACACTTGCCTAACCCTAACGGAAATTATTGCATTGGCACTATATTTTTTGTCTTGTGACCATTAGTTTTTTTTTTTGTTGTTTACTTTGATAATACTCGATGAATGTGTGAATTTGTGATGGCTATATCGGAAATATATTGAATAAGTTATTGTTTGCGTGCCTTTCCAAAGGTCAAAAAAACAAGAAAATGTTTTTTTTTTTAAATACGTAAAATATCCTTATCTAAAACTTTGTCCAATATCAAAGGTCATACCCTAAGCTGAAAAATGTAAATAATGTTTGTAAATCGGAATTAGTGCAGAGAGTTAAATTAATCATTATTTTCTACTATCTAAGATACACGCATTATCAAAGATACTAGAGATGAACTAGCCCAAGGCTGACAATCTCTCTAATAAAGCAAAAACTAAATATCAAAGGTACCCTGTTTTACGGTACTACAAAAAATCCAAAATAATACACTGGAAAACAGTCCAAAATGCCCTCTAGCGATGATTGAAGTACTGAACGGAGGCATTTTGTACTGTCTTCTCCTGCGATATAAATTTCACATGCAATGATTTTGACGTCAGTGATATCGTCGGTTTCATGCACAACTAAAATTTACCATTTTCCCGTTTTATCGGTTAAAAGCATCCAAAAACCACATACTACAACTCTACACCTACACGGTAGATTGACAAAATACTGCAATCAAAATTTTCGACGATTTTTATTTTGAGTTCTGACAGTGCTGCATGAAAACGACAATATGACAGAGACCACATGCCAATTGTGTGGTTAAATGTGCCCACCTCAATCAACTTCATTACCACGTTTTCTTGGTTCACTGAAAATGACCTATTGCAGACTCAAAGAAGTCATTATTTCGTTAATAATATGACATCCCGTCTCGTAACCACAGAAGTTTCCGCTGTCTGAGCACGTAAAGGTATGTTTGATCTCTCCGTAAAATGCTTACTTCGCCTCAATTTAGGATCGTTTATCATTTGCTATAAAAAGGATACGGCCAACCGGATATCAATATTCGCTTATTCCAAGCGATGAAAGGGTTGTTGGTCGTTCTTTTCATTCGTATTGATGCATGATGAATGATGATGACGGGACGACAATTTGCGATGCCAGTCATCCGGCGTTCCGTAAATTGGTCTTTTAAGTCAGCGTAAATTTATTTTAGGATTTAAGATTTTTGGCTATTACCCTTTTAAAATCGCATAGCAAAGGAGCATGCCTTTCTCGTATACAACATTAACAATTCGAGAGCATACACTGGGAGCAAAAGTAGGACAGTTTGATGAGTATTTCTCTTCCGAATTCTGGAATCGTAGAAAGTTCTAAACTGAGGTCTATTTTTACGCGGATTATTTCTGCGTGATTTTTTTACGCAGCTTTTTTTGTATGGATGTTTTAATTAAAGCGGAAATTTTTTTCACGGATTTCTCAATTAACGCGGTTTTTGTATACGGTTTTTTACTAACGAGTTACTCGGATTTTTTTTAATTTACGCGGTTTGTAATATTGAAGTTCCTTTCAAGTAAGATACACTATTAATGGACTAATATAGTAATTCCAGATATAGTATTTCCACATAAGCAACAAGTTTCGTTGCTGAAGATCGAAGAACAATAGATTTTGGAAGCTACAAAATAAAAATGATCCTTTCCAAGGTCAGTATCCAGTCTGAAGTATTTGCCATAAAAATTGAGCTGATTAGAACGATCTAAAAGATTTACATGAACATTTGCATTACTTTTCTAGGAACACATGGATCTCCAAAAATATCTATATTAAGCAGTCAAGCAAAATTGACAGCCATGCTGAATTTTATCAAATCCCCAGAAAAAATGTACCAGTGCCAGATGAACAAGGAACATCGTCGCCCACTGGTCACCATAGCCGGTCGAACTCCAGACGAATCTAGAACCACACTACCGTTCATACTGGCGACATCGCTCTGATGAGACAACGAAACCCTACCCGAAGCTCCTCCCTCTTTTCCTATCCTTCGACAATGTACCCATCTAACCTCGAGTAGGCCGCGAGTATTCGGCCCAACTCCTACTAGACATAGAATTAAATGAATTTTGTTACAAACAAAGAACAATGAATTATCGGCTCCGTAAAGCTAACGCGATTGAGCCTTACAAATAAACGAACTAGATAAAAAAGGTGAACAAGGAAACTATAGGAACTTCTTGTCACAATTGGCAGTTACAATATGTTTTGAATTTTCTCCGGGGCCAATGCCAATGCCAATGTTGAAATTCTGACAAATGTTCTAGGTTCTAGAATCATAAACATGCCAATGCCAATTCCAATGCCATGCCAATGCTATTTTCAATGCTTATGCCAATGACAATGAAGTAGCGCTTTAATTCAGTGTAGATGAATTGCGTTTGTTTTGAAAATCTTTGTTGCGAAATGATACGATGAAATGATGATCATACGAGCGAAATGAACAAATGGGTTCATTATACACCAACGAATACGCGATTGTTAATATTCAACAGTTCAGTGCCAACATTTCAAAGGGGCGTAATTGCATTTGTAAACAATGGCTTTAGCCGTCGATTTCTCGCGAATAAAAGCTCACGAATGAAAAATAATAACACCAGCAGGTAGAGGAATGTCTCCTCTACCAGCTAGCATTGCTATTTTGCATAGGTAAGATTTCATTCACGAGAAATTGACGGCTAAAGTCATTGTTTACAAAAGCAATTACGCCCCTTTGAAATGTTGGCACTGAGTTCTTGATTATCTAACCCAAAATTGTCACAATCACAAGCGATCCTAAAAAGCAAAATAATCAAAATCATTTTGGGAAAAATGAATATTTTTTTAGCGGTGGTTGTGGTGTAGTAGTAAGCGTGATTGCCTCTCACCCCAGCAGGCCTGGGTTCAATCCCAGTTGGCGCCGCCGGGATGTTCTGGGGCATAACATCTCTGATCACGCCTTCCTTCGAAAGGGAAGTTAAGCCGTTGGTCCCCGGTTCATGAGTTGATGGGTCGATAGGTAGGGTCCAGGTGTGGGAGCTGCCTCCTTGGCGTCGGTAGCATTGGTGCTCAGCAAAAACGGCTAGAAGAAAATGAACAAAAAGTTTGGATTTTGCATAGTAATTTCCATATAAACTTTTTTATGAGATAAACCAGCCTCTGGCTGAAAGTCTCGTTAATAAAGGTATTATGCCTTTTTACAAGTACGCAGCATAATCAAGGAATGGATGCGGTGTCCTAATCTGTTTATCCCAGAGGGCAGAAGAGGATCGCAGAACCTTGGGGAATTTCTTTTACTTTTAGCGGTGTCCAAACCTGTGTATCTCAAGTTGGGCAGGAGAGGATCGCAATCCAAAGTGATTCTTTGATCGAAAGTATCTGTCTTTATTAATCAACTGCTTGGGTTTATATACGGTGTTATTGTTATATTACATTTTACAATTTGTTGCATTGACATGGTGTGATTTATATTTAATTACTGTAGGCAAAGTGAGATGCCTATAACGGTGTGACAATTCTATGTTTGTTTCATTGATGTCAATGTGCTTGCTAGGCTATTAGCGAATTGAAAGATGTAACATGATCCGCGCATTCGGGTTCGCTGTTCTGGGTGTAGGAAAGGTAAATGAATAATTCTGTTTGGCAAGGTTATGGTAGAAGTGAACGCTACTGACGTGAGTGCAGTTGCATGATATGCATTTTTCTGTCTTATCGGCAAATTTAGTAAGTTCAAGTCTTGGTTTGGTTTGATGGGCTACGAATCGCCAGGTTGATTCAACGCCGAACGAAGTACTCTTCTCCATTGGACTCGGTCCTGAGCCAATCGCTTCCAGTCGCCATGAACGTTTAGCGACCTGATGTCCTCCTCAACTGCAAATAGCCAACGTGTCCGAGGTCTACCCCGGAGTCGACGACCTCTACCGGGTTCTCTGCTGAATACAATATTTGCTTGTCGTTCTTCCGGCATCCGCACTACATGCCCAGCCCACCGTAGTCTGCCGTGTTTTATAAGCTTCACTATATCCGTACCGTTATACACTTGGTACAACTCGTGATTCATACGACGCCGCCAGATGCCATTCTCCTGTTTACCGCCGAGTATTGTTCGCAGCACCTTACGCTCGAAGACACCAAATGCTCTCCGGTCAGACTCTTTTAACGTCCACGATTCGTGGCCGTAGAGGACTACCGGAAGTATCAGCGTCTTATACAGAGCGAATTTCGTTTTCGTTTGCAGGCTACGGGACTTCAGCTGGCTACGTAATCCGTAAAAGGCCCTGTTTGCAGCTGCAATACGTCTCTTCACCTCGCGGGTAACATCATTATCGCATGTCACTAGTGTTCCAAGATACACAAATTCTTCCACTACCTCAAATTGTTCACCATCTAACAACACTACACTACCAACACCACTATTGCTCCCAAGCTGTCTACCGGCTACCATGTACTTCGTTTTGGTAGAACTTATCGTGAGCCCAATCCTCGCCGTCTCCCTCTTAAAAGGCACAAACGCCTCATCCACTGCTCTACGGTCAATTCCGATGATATCGATGTCGTCCGCAAAGGCAAGGAGCATGTACGATCGTGTGATGATGGTACCGTTCCTCTGCACACCAGCTCTCCTAATCGCTCCTTCAAGAGCAATGTTGAACAGTAAGTTTGAAAGTGCATCACCCTGCTTCAATCCATCTAAGGTCACGAACGAGGTCGAAATCTCATCTGCAACCCTTACACTTGATTTCGATCCATCTAGCGTTGCGCGAATCAGTCTAATTAGTTTCGCCGGAAAACCATGTTCTAGCATAATCTGCCAAAGCTCATTTCTCTTCACTGAATCGTATGCTGCTTTGAAATCAATAAACAGATGGTGAGTCTGCAAGTTGTACTCCCGGAATTTATCAAGGATTTGACGCAGGGTAAACATTTGATCCGTCGTTGATCGGCCCTCACGAAAACCAGCCTGGTATTCACCGACGAAGGACTCCTCAAGCGGTCTCAATCTGTTAAACAGAACGCGTGACAGTATTTTGTACGCCGAATTCAGAAGAGTTATTCCTCGATAATTGGCGCACTCGAGTCTGTGCCCTTTTTTGAATAATGGGCAAATGAGGCCATCCAACCAGCTAGCAGGCAGTTCTTCGTCCTCCCATATCTTCGTTAGAATACGGTGGATTGCTTGATGCAGCTGCTCACTTCCGTGTTTGAAAAGTTCGGCCGGGAGCTCGTCCTTCCCAGCAGCCTTATTGTTTTTCAGCTCACGTATTGCCTTTTTAACCTCGTCTAGCGTTGGAGGCTCCACAGCTTGATCGTCGTCTGCGATGTTTACTCTGTTCCTCGATACTCCCTCACTCTCTCCATTCAACAATGTCTCAAAATGTTCTTTCCACCTGGCAGCCACCATTGTTTTATCTGTCAGCAAATTCCCCTCAAGGTCATTGCACATGGCGGGAGATGGCGCTGTTTTACTCCGCACACCATTGACAGTCGCGTAGAACCTTCGCATATCGTTCTGTTCCATACTTTCTTGCGCCTCAGCAATCACGCGTTCTTCGTATTGCCTTTTCTTTCTGCGGTGGGTTCGTTTCTCAGCTGCCCTTGCTACCTTGTACCGCTCTCTGTTCAGCCGGGTACCAGACACTAACATCCGGCTTCTGGCAACGTTCTTCTCATCCGTCAACCTCTGGCACTCCTCATCAAACCAGCCATTACGTGGTCGTCTTTGAGCTGTACCTATCACTTCTTGTGCTGTTGTGTTCACCGCTCCGTGGATTGTGTTCCACAGATTGTTGAGGTCCTCGTTCACGTTGATTTCGCTAATCCGCTCATCAAGCTTCTGGCGGTACTCTGCAGCAACACCTTCTACTGACAAGCGATGGATATTGAAACGCATCGATCTCCGGTTCGTTGAATTCGTAACGGTCGATAGACGCGCCCGAATTTTGCAGACAACAAGATAATGATCTGAGTCAATGTTAGGCCCCCTAAAAGTCCTTACATCAATGACATCTGAGAAGTGCCGGCCATCCACCAACATGTGATCGATCTGGGTGCAAGTTTCGCCATTTGGGTGTCTCCAGGTGTGCTTTCGGATATTCTTGCGTGCAAAGTAGGTGCTACTGATGGCCATACCTCTAGCAGCGGCGAAGTTTATCAGTTTCAGGACGTTATCATTGGTTACTGTATGTAGGCTCTCTGTACCAATGATTGGACGAAAGAAATCTTCCCTCCCGACCTGCGCATTTGCATCTCCGATTACAATCTTCACGTCGTGTTTTGGGCACTCATCATAAGTTTTATCGAGACTGTCATAAAACGCGTCCTTCACGTCATCGGATTTATCGTTGGTTGGCGCATAGATGTTGATCAGGCTGTAGTTGAAGAATTTGCCCCGAATCCTTAATACACAGATGCGGTCGCTTACCGGTCTCCACCGCATAACACGCTTCATCTGCTTCCCGATCACTATGAACCCTACTCCATGTTCTGCCCTATCGCCACCGCTGTGATAGATATGATACTTGAAGGAAGTGTTGGCGATGGGATCCACCGCCCGGAATTCACGTTCTCCGGATCTAGGCCACCGTACTTCCTGAATAGCAGCTACGCTCACTTTCACTTTTTGCAGTTCACGAGCCAAAAGGCCCGCTCGTCCAGGTTCATTTAAGGTTCTGACATTCCAAGTACCGAGTTTCCATTCATTGTCCTTATTTCGTTGCCGGGTCGGTTGCCGAAAATTCCGTTCGTTGTTTTCTCTTTCTTCGTTTTTTCTGAGTAATGTTGGGGGTTTCAGTATGCTACCTTACCGGGGTCGCGATACCTACATCATGTTGGTGGGGCTGCCACCTTAGGTGTAGCTGACGTGATACAGCATTTCTTATTCAGCCGCTCGCTCCGAGACAGACGCTGTTTGAGCCGCACCTCCATGGTGAACAGACGCTCGAGGGTCGCACCTCCTCACTTTGCTATCACCACGATCCGGATCCATGTTTTTGTCGTGGTGACATTGCCCAGGCTACGCTACCAGCATCTTTTGCTGGCGGTCTTTGTCATCGGCTGCCCCGTGGAAGCGTGAGGTAGGAACTTGTGAGGACCAGAGCTGTTGGGACAACACTCCTTCCAGTTTGTCGACTCACCATTTGTAGCCCAATATAATCTTCAAATGGTTTGTGCAAAGTCAGTTGCTTACCAAATGAGTTTAAATTTTGTGAGACTAATCAGCACCCGATTTGGAACCGTTCGAGCGCTGTGAAGTGAAAATGTCAAATTTTGCGTCAGTCTAATGGGCAATGGTACCTTTTGTTTGGCAGCTGTTGCGCCCAATTTGGTTCAGTGGTTGTAGAGAAACACACCGTTCTTTGTAATGTAACACACAAACACACACATTTTCCGATGTTGTTGAATTGAGTCGATTGGAATATAACACATGGTCACATCGAACGTCAGTTTTTTTTTCATAGTGGGAAGGGTAAAAAACCATTACTTTTCTCACATTCAGCATTGCCGTGACCCAAGTCGATACCTGAATATTTTCGGAATGGTTCCGAATTTCAGTTGAACCACTTGCTAATACAAAACTTGCGCCAATTTGTGATCCTTTGGAGGTTGTTTCGAAAAAATCGGATCCAAGTTGATAAAATGACAGCAATTTGAATCTAAGGTGTCGAGGGTCGGGGACGTAATAGGTAAAATACTATATGGTACTTTATCATAAGGGCTGTCAATAAATTACGTAGATAGTTTAGGAGTTGCTAATTCAAGTCTGTTTTATGGGAAGTCGACATCTCAAATAAATAAACTAGGTAAATTTATTGATCGCCCCATGGAACAGAAACTGACATGATCCAAAACCTATCCAGATCGACAATTATATCATGCAGCAATTTCCGGACATCTTTTCCAGACTACATATTAGAGCAGTGATGACCGTGGCATGGATCTCTATAATGAAACAACTCAGCTTGAATTCCTGTTTGCCGAAACGATTGGGAAATATGCAAAATTCAAATTCAAATATGATAAGCGAACAAAGATACAGATGGATTAGAGCATCATGGGAGAAATTTTAGTAAAGGCTGACTAAAAGTAATTTGGTACGAACTTCGCGCCTCGCTAACACGCCTCTAGTGAAAATCTTTGTTTACACTTCTATCACAGAGAACAGACATCCAAGCTCAAACATTTTTTATTTTCGGAATATTATCTGTAAGAATTCAAATTATAATACGTTAAAAACACTAGCGCCGCCATACGGAGTGTTGCGACTCGAGTTATGAGGGATTAATGAATAAACTGAACTAAAATTTGAGTTAATCTTATTGACCGTGTATCCAAATGAATTGTAAAATTTGTTCAAAACAAACAAGACAAAACAACGGAAATCAATCCTGTTTCTGCGGAACCATTATTTTAGAATAAATAACTAAGCTCTTTTACAGTTTGCTGTAGATCTTCAACCGTTTTTCTTTTCAATTTTAACTGTGCATAGTAGTCAGGAGCAAAATTGACTTTTCTTGATTCACTGGCGGCGTATCTTTAAATGATTCAGTGAGGGTGTGAAGTCCAATTAGCCCTCATTTAAATTCATAAAAATGTGATAAAATTTGAACTCTGCATCCGTTCTTCCAGAAATTCGAAAAGCCTCCGGGGGGAAGTGGTCGGAACATAAATTTTTCGTTGCAAGCGCTTCGACTCCACGTGAGAAGAAAATCTCCTGTAGTTCAGGCAATTCAGCATCCTTAGGAAAATTGTGAAGATTTTCGCTTGGTAACACCTTGTTTAACTGCGCACCAATAAAACTCGCACTTGCGGCCCATGTTTTGATCATGTTTTAATCGAACAATGTTTTGCTCACAACAATGTTGACATTTATGTTAAGATGACGTCTGCCGGTCATCGACGTCGATGGGCAGCAGCACTAGCGCCACCACGATATTGCTAGTTTCAAATGTCTATTCAAAATAGCAGTTAAATGTCTTACACACATTAGGAATTTGACTTGGATGTCTGTTCTCTGTGCTTCTATAGAGAACAACTGGTGCAAGTTTGATCAAAGTAGTCGATCGCGTTCAGAAATAACGTCAAATGTAACTCGAAAGAAGAAAAAATATTGTGCACAAACACCTGGAAAATCCGGAGTGGTCCAGTTCCAAGCTGATTAAAGTGCTTAAGATGCCGAAAACAACAGTTTGTCGAAACATCCCTGCCAGGAGCGGATACAAGTCCTACAAAGTCAGTGAACATCCGAACCGGCACATGAAGCAGAATTCCGTGGCCAAAAAGTGTGCAAGGCTCTTGTACAACCGTGTTTTGACGAAACACAAGGGCTTCACTTTGATCGATTACGAAACATACGTCAAACTCGATTTTAAGCAGCTTCCCGGTCAAAAGTTTTACATCGCGGCTGGACGTGGGGATGTACCGGGAAGTTTCAAGTTTGTGTTTACCGACAAGTTCGCGAAGAAGGCCATGATTTGGCAAGCGATTTGCAGTTGTGGCCTGAAAACGGAACCATTCGTCACATCCTCGACGAAGACATTCCAAGTTGCCGAAGAATTTCTGAAAAGCGTGTATTGCCGTTCATCCGCAAGCATAAGAGCAAAGTCATTTTTTGGTCCGATTTGGCCAGCTGCCACTACCCCAAGGTGGTTTTGGAGTGGTATGCTGCCAACAAGATCGATTTTGTCCCCAAGCTAATGAATCCTCCGAATTGCCCGGAATTTCGACCAATCAAAAAAACTGGGCAATTTCAAAGCAGCGACTTCGACGAAGCGGCGGGCAGTCAAGGACATCCAGCAAATGCGGGCAAAATGGAAAAAAGGGCTGATTCCATGTCCGTTTCCGCTGTGCGGCTTCTGATGGCCTCCATCAAGAGGACGCTTCGAGATTTCGTTCAAACTGGAGAAATGTAGCCTTCTAATGCTGTAACTTTGAAGTTTTAATAAAAGTACTGCAAAGCGCAAAGCAACCATTAATGGACTTTTAAAACTTTTTTTTTATAATATCATTTATTTGTGAAAGGTTAATTACGTTAGCTTTGCGGGCCCGTAATTCAATGTATAATAGCATTATTTCTTATGACTCAAGTTAGTAGAACGGGGACCGAATACTCGCGTCTTACTCGAGGTTAAGGACAACACTTTTTTTTAACAGGTTGGATGTGGACTTGGGATAAGGTACATGGGGATGAATTGTAGTTTTAACCTCCGTCGCCGTTGCATTGGTGAATGAACGAGGAAGAAGTACTGCCGTTCGGACAAGTGCTCTGGATCTGGAAAGGTGAATGGACAATTGATGAGACAGCTGAAACGAAACACAAAAAGAGGCTATGTTGGGAGAACGATGAAAGGACTAACACATCAATTTAAAAATAAAATTAAAAAAAAATAAAAGAAAACTGCTAAAGGCTCTTAAATTCTCAAATCGGTCCGTTTTAGACAATTTTTAATCAACATCATATATTCGAGATCGCGGCTATTAAGAACGTCTCTAACGGGTGTAGCAGGTTGTTTTAAACTTTTTAAACTTATTGAATTATTGTGTGCTCTCAACTTAGTGTTCTATATGCACTTCCACAGTTATTACGGAGAGCTTTCCATGCCTGTACCATTTTTGCATATAGCATAAATAATTGTGTGGCAAGTAGGGGAAATGGATATAATGTCGGCCAAAATGCTCCTAATTTGGGCCCATACATAAATTCAGGAATCGAATAAATTTTCAATAGCGACTAAAATATTCATTTATTAGTACCAATACCAATGACGCGTTCATCTAAATAAAATTGATAAATAGCAGATGTTTAGCAATGGGCCCAATCTTAGATCCATAGGGCAACATAAGAGCCATTTTCCCTACAATCATACTATATGCCCAGGGAAGTCAAGAAATTATCCAAGCCGATAAATTCCTAGACCGTACTGGGAATCGAACCCAGTCATCTCCAGAATGGTCTTTCTTGTAAGCTGCGCCTATACCGACTGAGCTAAGGGAATTAAAAAATCAACAAGCACTCCAACCGAATCAATTTGTATGTTTATCCAATAGGCCAAAGTGAATTCAATGGCGTTGCAATGCGCCGAATTTAGAATCCGTAAGCCAAGTTTGGAGTCAAGAAGCAGTGTTAAATGTTTAACAATATCTCAACAATTTGTTACACTTTATCAAATATGACGGTACGCATAGAAAGGTTAAATAAATTTAAAGTGTATTTGCAGTGAAAACATTTCTGAAAACATCCTCTCGAAAACATTAAGTTAAGAACGTAAATTTTATCATTGTCTTTTAGAAGATACCTAGAAGCAAAGCACATATGATCGGCAAAAGTTGACGTAATATTTGTTAAGGGGGGAAGTACAATTAGAATTTTTTTTTTTCGAAAAAAATTTTGTTGGCTTAATTTACTCTATATGTATCTGGGAATGAGCCTTTAAAAGCATAAAGCCGTCCGGAACTTATTTAAAAAGTTATACGCAATTCAGTGAGTGCATGTCAAATGGCTGAACATGTCAAAGTTGAACTTTAAATGCTTCTACTGAAAAGCAGTGTTTGCAAAATCGCCGTGCAATGTACAGGTCAGAGTTTTCATTCAAATCGATTCCGGTTTTTTGTTTTATGTTCATAATTAAATTCTCCACAACATGAATAGAAAGATTTTTTAGATTTGTTTGTTATAACATGTTTTTTTTATAAACAAAGTCGAAAAAAATAGGGTTTTTTAAATTTTTTTTTTTCAACTTCAAATTTTTTTTGTGAAAAAAAACATTAGTTTTACATATGAATTAATTCATGTTGTGCGCTGTACCTTCAAATTTAATGTCCTGTTTTTTTTTCAGACGTGATCATGGACGTAGAGACTGCTCGGCGCGAAGTGCTGCTTTAAAAAATTGACTTCACATTATTTATAATAATTGGGCTAAATTGCAAAATTTTAAAAAAATGTCACTGATAATTAATCTTCATTAAATCCTTAATAACATACATAAAGAATCGCTAACATTCATTTATTTCCCTACTCGCAATCCACTCTCAAAGATAGGCCTCATTTTAGGCCTTCTAATTGTACTTCCCCCCTTAAAAATACAAAAATACTCACTTATAGTGGACTAAACCCAACTTGAAACTTTAAACGCGATTATCTCGGAATCATATTTTCAAAACCAGTGCCAAAAATTTCTCGAAATGTATACATTCGATTCGTCCGATTCGTTTTGATTTCTGTTCAGTACTATTTTGTGCAGTCCACGATCGTTCGGATTTCGTCTATCATTTAATTTCGATTTTTTACAGCCGATCAAAGACAAATTTTAAGGATAAAAAATCGGCACTTCAACTTTGCAAGGCCGCCATTTTGTCAAAAAAAATTAAAAAAAAACGAACGATCAAGGACTAGTTTAACACATGCTTCTTCAACGGCGCCGGTGGTGTAGTGGTAAGCGTGATTACCTCTCCCCCCAGCAGGCCTGGGTTCAATCCCAGTCGGCGCCGCCGGGATGTTCTGAGGCATAACATCTCTGATCATGCCTTCGTTCGGATGGGAAGTAAAGCCGTTGGTCCCCGGTTGATGAGTTGATGGGTCGATAGGTAGGGTCCAGGTGTGGGAGCTGCCTTCCTGGCACGTCGGTAGCATTGGTGCTCAGCACGGAAAACAAGATCGACGGAAAACCAGGAAATTGGAACTCCGTTCATAGTGACTATGTGACTACTACTAGGTTTCAAAAACGAAGCTCTAGGCTTATGTGGAAATATTATAAGTTGAGTTTTGGAAGCGTTGGGAGAAATCTTCCATTTTTGTAAATAAGAAGAGAAAATATCTAAACTTTTCTGCAGTCTGCTGCAAATAACACGAAGACTTCTTCTTTTAGCGGAAATGCCTATGTCATCAGCGAACAAAGATTTGTGGCAACCCTAAGGGAGGTCCGAAGTGAAAATGTTATACAATATAGGCCCAAGAATGCTACCCTGAGGAACTCCTGCACTAACAGGTAGTCGATTGGATTTGGAATTTTGGTAATTTACCTGCAGAGTTCTGTCAGTTAAATAATTCTGAACTAATTTCATAATGTAAAGTGGAAAATTAAACTTTTTCAATTTAGCAATCAAACCTTCATGCCAAACACTGTCGAATGCTTTTTCTAAGTATAGAAGAGCAAATCCAGTTGAGTGCAAAAATTGAGTTCGTATTGATGTGAAGCATCATTCTATTTAAAATTATCTTTTCAAAAAGTTTACTTATTGAAGAAAGCAAACTTATTGGGCGGTAGCTAGAAGCTTCAGCTGGATTTTTATCCGGCTTCAAAATTGGAACAACTTTTGCATTTTTCCATTTATCAGGAAAGTATGCCAAATGGAAACATCTGTTAAATAATTTTACCAAAAAAGACAAGGTACTCTCTGGAAGTTTTTTGATGAGGATATAGAAAATTCCATCATCACCTGGAGCTTTCATATTTTGAAAGTTTTTAGTTATAGACCTTACTTCGTCCAAATCAGTCCCCCAGGAATCATCAAAAATATTTTCCCGAGAGAAAATATTCAGATAATCCCGAGCAACCTGATTCTCAATAGGACTAGTAAGACCCAAACTGAATTTATGGGAACTCTCGAATTGCTTAGCGAGTTTCTGAGCTTTTTCCAAATTTGTGATCAAAATTTTACCACCTTCTTTAAGCGCTGGAATAGGCTTTTGAGGTTTTTTCAAAAAATTTGTGAGTTTTCAAAAGGGTTTGGAACTCGGGTCTAATTTAGAAACATTATTTTCAAAAATTTTGTTCCTCAGGGAAGAGAATCGCTTTTTAATTTGTGTTTGCAAATCCCGCCAGATAACTTTCATGGCAGGATCGCGTGTTCTTTGATATTGTCTCCTACGGACATTTTTAAGACGGATCAATAGCTGAAGATCGTCGTCTATTATAATTGAATCGAATTTAACCTCGCATTTTGGTACTGAGGCAGCTCTTGCTTCAACTATAGAAGTAGTCAGAGATTCAAGAGCATAATTAATTTCATCTTTGGTTTGCAAAGGATTGTTTGGATCTAAGTTATATTCCATAAATGTTAGATATTGCTCCCAATCAGCTCTATGGTAATTGAAAATAGAACTGTTGGGATTATAAATTATTTCTTTGGATATTTCAAAAGTTACTGAAAGGTGATCAGAACCGAAGTCAGCATGGGTAACCAATTGGCTACAAAGTTGACATGAATCAGTTAAGAACAAATCAATAGTTGAGGGATTTCTTGCAGAAGAAAAGCATGTTGGGCTGTTTGGATATTGAATAGTGTAATAACCTGCAGAACAATCATCAAACAGAATATTACCATTGGAATTGCTTTGAGCATTATTCCATGAGCGGTTTTTGCATTAAAATCACCAATAATGAAGAATTTAGACCTATGACGGGTAAGTTTCTGGAGGTAACCCTTGAGAAAATTCTTTTGCTGGCCTACGCATTGGAATGACAAATAGGCAGCTATAAACGTAAGTTGTCCAAATTTTGTTTCAACAGAAACTCCCAAAGTTTCAAAAACTTTGGTTTCAAATGAAGAAATAATTTTATGTTTGATTCGTCTATGAACAATCATGGCAACGCCACCACAGGGTCCATCAAGACGATCATTTCTATAAATTAGATAATTTGAGTCCTTCTTAACCTTATGGTCAGGTTTAAGGAACGTTTCAGTTATAACGGCAATATGCACGTTATGAACTCTCAATTTAGTTCGTCTTCATTATCTTTAAGAGATCGAGCATTCCAATTTAAAATATTTAATGCTTTAAAATCCATTACTGAATTTTAAAGTCACGACAATTTTATTAGCAAATTTTACTCCAGTTTGAATAGCATCAAACATGGAGTTAGATTTAAGCATATCAGAAATCAAGTCAATTAATGAATTCTGTAAAAATTCCATTTTAGGGGCAGTAATGCTTCCTAAGTCAAAATTGTCAAAATTTCCGTTAGAACGTTGGTTAGTATTTTGATTTCTACCCGCTGCAATAGCGGCATAGGTAGCTCCATTAACTCGCTGAACATTGTTAGCAGCGAGGGGAGTAGGTACAGATGAAAAATTTGAAGCAGGGGTGATATTTGTACCTACGGGTACGAATGTAGAATTTGTTCCTCGCTGACCGTTGTTAACAGCAGAGGAATTTGTACCTTAATCGGAAACGTGGAGCGTTTCTTACCTGTCGCTTAGAACGAGATTGTAGGATCGCTTTGCGAGTCTTACATTCCAAAAAATTGGATTTGTGATTTTCACCACAATTTGAACATTTAAATTTCTTAGGATCTTCCTTTACAGGACAGTCGTCCTTTGCGTGAGAGGAATCACCAAAATTCATGCATTTAGCTGGCATGTAGCAATTTTTAGTTCCGTGACCCCATCCCTGGCACTTACGGCACTGAGTGAGGTTTTGAAAATTTCCTCCAGGCTTCCTGAAGTGTTCCCACTTCACTCGGACATGGAGCATAAGGCTAGCTTTTTCTAAGGCCTTAAGGTTGTTTAGTTCACTAGACTTGAAGTGAACTAAATAAAAATCATTAGAAATCCCGTTGCGCGAATCGCCAGGCGGGATTTCATTTTCATTTTGATTACTTGGAGTGGCACAACTCCAAGTAATTTTGCCAGTTCATCTTTGATCTGATCCATGGATTCACCACTGGGCTGTCCTTTCATGACAACCTTGAATACACGTTCAGTTTTGGTGTCGTAAGTAAAAAATATGTGCTTCTTCTCTGTAAGATACTTGAGAAGACATTTAAATCCGTCCAAGGTTTCAGCCAATACACGGCATTCACCCCGACGTCCAATTTGTAGTGAAAACTTAACTTTCACGAAATTCAAAAGTTCCATGCGAAGAGCATGGAAATCGGAAGTGGTTTTCACAATAGGGGGAATCTTTTCCTTCTTGGCATTAAGCCGGGAAAGTTTACTAGAATTTTTCTTGGATGATGGATCATTCTCATCATCCGTGAGCAAATCAAATTGATTACTCAAACTAATTTCATCAGAAGGGGGGTCAAGAGTTTGCCCCTTTCTTTTGCGTTTAGGCACCATGGCGGCAGTAAATTTTTATCCAAATCGACTTCCAAGCAGATTACTATAAGAATCTGAAGGATCGAAGAGGAATTTTCCAAATCGATATCCAAGAAGGATTACCTCGGGTCCAAACAAGGATCGAAAAGGAATAAGAGTTGAACAAGGTAGAAATTTGATGCTTGAAAAGTGCTGTTTAAATTTGTTTTAGCTTTAGGTAGTAGTAACACTTCCTTAAGCAAAAAGCAAATTGATCCGCACGGCAAGAGAGCACGATGCGGACTGAAGAACAAGAGCGTTCAGAATGTGTAATACAGAAGGTCGTTTGTTAAGAAAAAGTAAGATTTTTTTTTAATCTTACGTAATAAGTGCATAGCCCCTTGCTTACTGATGTCATAATTTTATCATTCATAATTTTCCACTTTCTATGCTGCTTGTAAACCTGGTTCTAATGTATAATAATTGTGTTAGCTTACTCGTATCTTTAATCCATTGAAATATTACAAAACTTGTTCCCTTGTGAACAGCATGATATCAAAATAGACTCACAAAAGTGTAAATAAGCTAAACCGGGCAAACAATACCTTTTTTCTCATCCACACCACAGCGGAAAGAAATTGCTAGTCCTGATATTTCGCGCTGCTTACAAACAGAGACAGTGATTTATATTTATTTTATTCCGGTGCTGGCGGTCGCTTCCATTATGCAGATCTTTTTCGCGTGAGCAAGAAAACCCGATTTGATGCGAATTCTTGAAGCTGAACCAATTTTTGAATACATTAACGCTAAAAAGATATGATTTATGAATCGTTCAAATTCATGACAAGTGTGATTCGCTGGGTGTAAAATGTTGATAGGACACTCAAATTGTAGGAAATGGAAATTTGTTGGAGATTCTTTTCTACGTGATGTTTAGTGATGATGAAATTTGACCTCCACGTTTTGGATATTAGTTTTATGCTTGAGAAGCAGTGCAATTTATTATGACGTGATAATTTGTGGTTATGATTGTTTTCGTCAGAGTAGAAAGGTTGGCAATGTTCCATTTCACCGCAATTTCAAATTAAAGAACATTGTTAGCAATTTGCTGAACGCGTTATGATGGCCACAATAATTAACACTTCTCAATCTATGAGTCGCTACACATTTGCAGAAGGGTGAATTTGTGCATGAAGATAAAGTTTAATCAATTTGGTTTTGAGAGAAGTTTTTAGTTGGTAGAAAGCGCATCTGATGAAGTGGTCTTACATAAATTATACCCATACCACTAGAAAATTCTAACTTTTTTGACTGATAATTTTTGATATTGAAACGTGATACAAAATTAAAGAACTCAACATTTCCATAAACTTTGCTAAAGATGCATGTCATTTTCATTGAGTTATGAAGCATTTTTTTATGAAAGCCCCCTTAAAATAGACTTTTTAGCTGAAACATTTTTTGTTTGATTTTTTCAAGGCATTGCAGAACATTGCAATATCGAAAATTGTCAGTAAAAAAAAGTAAGAATTGTCAAGGACGTCCAAATGCGTATAATTTATGTACAACCCCTTCATCAGATGCGCCTTCTTTAAAAAAAACTTATCTGAATTGAAGGTGAATCTTAATGTAATTTTTATTTTTTCATTAAATTCGCCCTTCTAATGTATCGCAGACTGCAAACAACTTGGTAATGTTCTACAAATATCATGCAACATGCAAATGTTTAATTGAACAGAAAATTATGTTGAGATAATCCAACGAGAGTTTATAGCCTTTTTCAAAATGATTTAGTTTTGCTGATTCTTATGTAAAAATGAATTATCTAAATTTTAACTTAAGATTTTTCGGATATTCCAAATTTTAGAGCAGCGATTTCTTCAATGAACCACCAGCGCCTACGGTGGGCTGAGCACGTCGTAAGAATGTCGGACAAGGTGGATCCATCAAGTACCTGCGGAACTTTCACAGAATACGTGGCTGGTGACGTGTGGCCATCTGTGACAGGGAAATAACAAATCGAATTTGGAAAAATTTATGGGAAAACCCTTTTTTATTTACTTGTAGCTTGTTTAACAATAATTTCCTGGTAAACAGTGAACGACAAAGTCTGAATGATTTCTTTAGGATGTCGTTAACTTTGTTTGTCCTGAACATGCCTCAAAAGCGTATTATTTCCACTTTTAAAAATTTCTATTTGGGGATTTTTATTACTTACTACCAATGCAATAGCGCCATCTGTGTGAAAAATAGCCTTAACTTAATGGTTCATTGTAAGCAAAATTCTTCAAGAACCATAGAGGGTACATCAAGTAATGGCGGAAACTCAAAGGAACCAGCAGTTTCACAGACTGGAAACTCAAACAAAACAAGTGAAGCAACAAGTGAATGAGATTATCATAGTAGACGGCAGTCTGTGCACCAGAGCTATGAGTAGATCACAGTTTTGACCAATTGTTTAAAAAGCATGATATTCAACATCAAAAGATAATGTGTGAATGATAACTGCTATGCAGGTTGATAGCTACAGATGAAACGGCGTCAGAAACTCCATCAGTTACTGATAACTCACCACAAACACGAAAGAGGAGCTAATGGAAGAAATGAAGAAAATCACTTCACACAGACTTAAAACTTGGCCACTCAAAATTTGGACAATAACCAATCACACATTTGGTTATCGGTGGCTGAATCGCAATTCAACTTTCCAGACTGTGTGATGAAACTATACAATAGGCAAAGCAAGCGACGGTTTGGGTTGGAGGACTCAGCTCATGGGGCTTATCAAGGTCAAGCTACAATGATCGTTTTGTAGATTTAAAAAGGGTAGAATGGGTTACATTACTACATTCTCTTTGGGTAGTAGAGTAGAGATAGGAACACAAACACGCACTGCAAACCAGGCCAAAAGCATCACGTTTCCTTACCTTGGATCGGCGTATGAAGTCACTTGGTGGGCTAGCGGTCCCAAATGCTTAGTCTTGGTTTCGTTAGCAGGAACTGTTGGTGTCGTCTTTTGGTGGTGAGTCTCCCGCTTTTGGTACAGGAAACGCCTCGGTGGATATCAGGACCATACTTGATGACTTCAGGACAGGATCCAAATGGCTGGAATCCGTTGCACGATCTTCAATTGGCTTCGCTCAATTAAACTTCAGAACTTGATAGGTCGTCTTCAGGATCCACTTCATCACGGCCGGTCCAGAGCTTGTGTTGGCTTCAATTAAACCAGTTGGTTTCAATCCTAAGATTTTCATTTGTATGATTTGTTGTTGTATCCGAAAATTTACGTTTTTTAGAATAAAGTCAGCAGGCACACACAGTGACGAGAGGGTTAGTACCGCTGTCAAAACACTCGAACGATACTGAATGGAGGAAAATCGTAGCCTTAAGCCAAAGGTGGATCACATAAAGTGCAGGAACTCAGCGATGAGTAAATTTGCCTCATGTTTTCAAAGAAAAGAATTCCCAAATATGAAACAAGTAAAGATTGGATTCACTCATCCTATTTACTACTCCTAGACTCATTTCACGGCAGTTTTTTTTTATGATTTTCCACAGAAAATCATGAGGCAAATTTACTCATCACTGAGCTCCTGCCCTTTTGGCGATTTTGAGTGAACTAAACTCAGTTTTGGGTAGTGCTCATTCACCGTGTATGCTGAAAAGAGAATTGGCAAAACTGATTTAAGATAGGCATCTTAGATTTAAAAGTAATATATCAGGCATCCGTGTGTACAGACCGATATATTTAAAAGTGCAGTGTTATTATTGAGGATAGCCATCTTATGTCGTTTTCGTTTTTGCGGTGTAGCACTGGTGTAGTGTAAGCAGGAATAAGAACGAGTCTTTGACAGCTCACTATCATTTGTTTGTAAACAAAGGTGCATCCTATATCTACACCCTAAAATATTGCGGTGTACGGCAGTGTAGCACCGGTGTAGCTACACCGCAAAAACGAAAACGACATTAGATTTGGACATGTTGTACCTCGTATCGTATTGATCTCTCAGGCCGCTAGCCTTAATCGTCAAGATCCCTTCTCGGCTCGACCAATGTGCCCATGCCACGGTCAGCCGAGTTCTGCCAGCCTAACGAGCCAGTAACGCCTGCTGTGCCTTTATGTAGCTGACGAAAGAACCGCCATTCTCCCAATACAGTAACAAACCACTGATTGCAGCCCGCGCCTCAAGTTTCCGGCACCGTATCGCGTCCCTTGATCACCCGGTAGTAAGCCGACTCTGAGACCCTGTTCGAGGAGTCTCTTGCTACTGTTGAGTTGTCGGGGTAACTATTGGGCATCAGCATTATATTCATGTTTCATGGCAGAAATAGCTTGAGACTTCAGTTTTACGCCTTGAACTTCACACAGGAGCAGTTCCACACAGATTCGCAAATCGTTTCGGATTGGCCTTCTACGATTATGATGAAACTTTGCACAGTTGTTTGTTATTGCCCAACATACCATTTAACATATATGGTTCCCTAGTTTTGCACACGACTAACACTTGAAAAGGGCTTATGGAAAAATGATACGCATCAATAGAAAAATATATATCTCGTGAACGATTTGATTGATCGAGATGGTGTCTTGGGCGAAGTTGCGGACAAGTATTGTGCCTTCCAAGAAAAAATATCTACTTGGGAGGTTAGATTTTGATAAGTTCTTTAGTGGGAATGACACTGATGAAGACTGCACATTGTAGTCGAAATACGTATCTATCATGGATACCAAAATTAATTAAGTGGAATTAAATGGAAGATAGCCTTTTTTGCTGTTTCATTACTTCATTGCAGAAAATATTTTAAGGATTCCGAAGCAACAAAGGGTCAAGCAACATTGATGGGATGAATTTTTTTGAACTAATAGTCGATTTAGTCCTTACTACTTGATTCTGGTACTATATGTCGGAAAGATATTTTTTTTCCTTGATTTGTTTTCCGTGCTGAGCACCATTGCTACCGATGCCAGGGAGGCAGCTCCCACACCTGGACCCTACCTATCGACCCATCAACTCATGAACCGGAGACCAACGGCTTTACTTCCCTTCCGAAGGAAGGCATGATCAGAGATGTTATGCCTCAGAGCATCCCGGCGGCTCCCACTGGGATTGATCCAAGGCCTGCTGGGGTGAGAGGTAATCACGCTTACCACTACACCACCGGCGAGTTAAAGATTTTATTATTTCTAAATAATTCTAATATTACCCTGAGGTTGATCAGACTTGCAATTTAATTCTTGACATCATACAACTCACAACACCCGGTAGACCAGTAGGCAATTTTAATTGAAACTAAAATTCTCCTGGCTGAAGTGAGAATCAAAGCCTAACATCGTGGTACTCAGTTTACCTAACCTACGGGTAACTCCACATGACCATTACAAATAATTTTATGCCAAAGAATAATTTAATTATATGACTAAAATGAAAGTAATTTTTGAAGTCTCAAGATCTTGAAATGATTCTAAATTCTGGAATTAATTATATGATTTGAATAGTAGGTATACTGAAGATCCGAGAGATGTCGCCCCTTCAGTGGTAGGAAAATCATTTTTGCAGTATGGAGAATATCAGAAAATCCACGATCCTCAAACTGGTAATAATGTCCAAGATTTGGCATAATTTTCTCTCAATTTTTCTCTATGAAATTCCCTTATAATATTCTTAATAATTTCTTTGGTACACTCTTCAGAATGACCGTCACATTCTTCTCAGACTTATCCTTTGAACTGCTTTGTAGGTAAGGTCAGTATTTGCCTCTTCAGTACTTTGCCAAAATGGCCTTGACAGTCTCCCAGAAATTGCCATATTTGTTCAAATTTGATAAAAACGAATCTCCAGCGAAACATTGAACAGAATTCCATTGAAATTATTCTCACGATGCGTATCAGCATCCTCCTTAAATTCCATCTTAAGAATGTTCTATGCTTTCTCTTCCGAATTCTAACTATTTCCTTTCTTCACAAAATCTTCATACAATTGTCATCAGAGTTTTTAAAAGACAATTGACACCGTCTTCAACCAGAGGTTTCACAGACTGCACACTCACACTTCACTGTAAACTATTTTTCAAAAGTATTTCAGACTGCTAAGGTAACTCAATATTCATAGCCACTTAAAAAAAATGCTAAAAATTATCAGATGCCTTTAAAATCCTTCTCAATAATCTAATTAATTATCCTCAAAAATATTACGAACATACTTCAAAGTCCTGGTGGTTGTCTAGATTAAAAAGCCTTGCTAATTTTCTAAAGCTCCATTTATTGTTTTCAATCCTAAACAGTTTTCGATTTCTCTAAATTCCAAAATTAGGAAAATTCCTCCATATTAAAATTTTGATTTTTATAAATCTAGGATCCAGAAAAAAAAAACAATCTTGGCCAAAATCTAAACAAAAACTCCAAATAAAAAATGATCCTGGCTCGATATTTTTAAAAATTTGAAATTTTTTCAGCCAATAGTCTTAAGAAAATTTTCATGATTCTGCGACCCATTGCAAACATGTTGTAACAATTCAATGTTTGATGTTGCAATAATGTCCAACGTTGAGTGCATTTAAGTAGTAAGTTTGGCTTTTTGTTTTTTTGATTAGAAGGTCCATCAATTGATATTTTTAAAGCTACACATTTTAAAAATCTGGTAAAATCTGGAACATATTTTAAAAATCTGGAAATTTACGTGATATGTCTGTGTATATGGCAAGATGTCTGAAAATCTGGAATATCCAGATATATCTGGAATACTGCAAAAATTGATGTAAATTTAGGTGCTCTGAGACTGACATATACGAGCGTCAATTTTGACATAAAATTGAGTCATAATAGACGTGAAATTCAGCTCAATCAAACGTACTTTTCGTCGAGTAATGAACTTTTCAGTCTCGGAGCACTTAATTTTACATGACATGTTTGTTTACGTCTCATCCTTTATGTCAAAGATGGTTTCCGTCACACCGTCAGGTATTTCTAAGTATGTGGCAACGGCGCTTATAATATCATAGGGAAACCAAGGAGCCTGAATTTATAAAGAGACGACGTGTAGAAATTGGAACAATCGATTATCTGTCAGAGTCATAGGAAAAGTTATTCCAATCGAGCAGAAGACCTGTCAAATGGATAAGATGTTACCTCTTTACCCAATTCAGTCTCTTTAGGGAAACCCAACATTCAGGTCATGCGGGGTTAAATAGATACGATGGCGAAAACAAACAAGACGGAAGAAAACTAAGGCAAATTTTCAGAAAAACGTTCGCAACGAGCTCGAAGAGGAGCTTTTTTCACGGGAGGGGGTGCGTTTCGTATAAAAATGATTGCCTGATTGGATTTTGTTGTCATATGAAGCTGACAAATCCTTTCCGTAATGGAAAGGTTGATGATCAATGATTAAACTCCAAAAATATGAAAAGGCTGGCAGACAAGGATAGTTTGGATGAGATTTTTTACTTATTCAATTCCACACGAGAAACCCCTGTCAAAATTAGCTACCAAATATTTACAAGTGTTTGTACCATTTATCCCCTAAATTGAATTACTCTCACAAACTTATAATTTTTCCAGAGCTTATCCAGTTTCATATACATAAATCAAATCTTCATTGGCTTTGTTCGGACAGTAATTGCTACTAAACGTTTCTGCCCTTCAGTAGCTTTCAAATTATCATTATGCAAACGATACACCTTTCCAGGTGCTTCTGTTCCAACTCCAACCATCCACAAACGATTTACCCTTCACTGTTTCCCCATTTAGCCAGAGCCAGTTGCTTATAGCCTGCTGGCGATAGGAAATTGAATATCTTCAGCAAACAAAGGGCCACAACCACAGAGCACGTTCCGGCGAATGTTTCATTTTTTTAGCCCCACTACGTGACGGTAATGCTCCTTTTTGGTGAAGCGTAAAACAACATCGAAAACTGATTCTCCCTTCACGAAAATTGGGTTCAAGTTTTTTTAGCATTCACATGAACCATTTTTATTCCATTCGTTTCCTTGTTTGGTATTCTGTTGAAAGTTTTTCGCATACACGGTGGAGATAAGTAGGTTTGATGTTATTTTATTGACCGTGAAACGTGTTTACAGCTAATTTGATTGAAAACAGATGGAGTAGAAATCTAGGCATCTTCCGGTTCTCATATTTCATGAGAAATAAATTGATGAACGAATCAAAGCATCTTGAGCGTGATTCTCGTGTTTGTTATTCACCAGATTGCTCTTATTAGGAAGGAATAACGAAGAAGTACAAATTTTATTTTCTTTCTTCGTAAATTGCAGTCTTGGTTTTTGATCTTATTAACGTAGTGTAATCAAATATAAAGACACTCATAAAGCTTAGAATCAAGTACGAAAGAATTTTCTTCGCTTAGCAATAAAAAACGATGCAACGATGTTCAATGTTGAAAGCATTTCACTCAGCTCACGTTTCTTTGAAACATAAGCTATATGTACATTCAATATACGAGCAATGCAACATATGGTAAGGGACCACTTAAGCAGTTTTGGGATTGTTCTACCCCAGCTCCTCCTTCGTAATATCTTACATCGTTCTGTATTCTTCATATGTACATAGGGTCAACTACCCCATTTTCGGCCTATTAAGCACAACCCGCACTTAGTCCTTCTTTATCTAGCGTAGTTTAGCACCAAACGGAATGTTTACCTTTCCGTATGTACCGTAAGATTTGATAAAGAGAAACCAATCGTTGAGATATTGTCAAAAGTCTAACACTACTTCTTGACGCCAAACTCGGCCTACGGATTCTAAACTCGGCCTAGTGCATTGAAACGCCAATGAATTCACTTCGGCCTATCGGATGAAGATAAAAATTGATTCGGTCGGAGCGCTTCTTTTGTTTTTGGAAATAATGCGTGCAAACCTTTATATCACGCGTTCATTGACTTCGTTCGGTAGCTTATTAACTAAAGTATCGTGCTAAACGCATAATTGACTTGTTAACTCTGAAATAATGGATTTATTTGCAGTTTCTGCTCGATAGGCCCAAAACGGGCGATTAGGCCGAAGTAGTTCTCTACCCTACGTAAGGTATTTCTGAGATTCCCTCCCTCATTTGTAAGAAAATTTAAGAAAATATCCCTTTAAATTCTTACGTTTTTTTTTTTTTTTTTTTTTTTTAACTCTTTATTTGTTCCAAATTCAAAATAAATTACATTTCATTTTAACCTAGGTGCTCCAGTTACTGCAGTAACGTACCAGCCTTAATTGTTATGATATATATCTAAGTGTTTTTACATTGTTCATGTCTTGGCAATTCAGTATTTTAAACAGGTTTTTTAACCTGCATGTCAGTATAACAATTGATATCTTAAAACTAAAAACTAAAACTAAATCTTATCTAAGTATAAAGGGAATTAATCGTAGCAATTGAGGATTGCAACGATTTTTGTCTGAAATTATTAATTATTTTGTTGGACATTTGTGCTAAAGTCTCAACATTCGAAATTCTATGTACTTCGGTAGTACTGTACCAGGGAGGCAACTTCAAAATCATCTTCAGAATTTTGTTCTGAATCCTTTGAAGTGCTTTTTTCCTGGTAGTGCAACAACAAGACCATATTGGCACAGCGTAAAGCATGGCCGGTCTAAAAACTTGTTTAAATATTAGAAGTTTATTCGTCAGGCAAAGTTTGGATTTCCTGTTTATAAGAGGATACAAACATTTAATATATTTGTTACATTTAGCTTGAATGCCCTCAATGTGATCTTTAAAAGTTAATTTTTGGTCAAGTATTAATCCAAGATATTTCACTTGGTTTGACCAGGAAATTGGAACTCCGTTCATAGTGACTATGTGACTACTACTAGGTTTCAAAAACGAAGCTCTAGGCTTGTGTGGAAATATTATAAGTTGAGTTTTGGAAGCGTTGGGAGAAATCTTCCATTTTTGTAAATAAGAAGAGAAAATATCTAAACTTTTCTGCAGTCTGCTGCAAATAACACGAAGACTTCTTCCTTTAGCGGAAATGCCTGTGTCATCAGCGAACAAAGATTTGTGGCAACCCTGAGGCAAATCAGGGAGGTCCGAAGTGAAAATGTTATACAATATAGGCCCAAGAATGCTACCCTGAGGAACTCCTGCTCTAACAGGTAGTCGATTAGATTTGGAATTTTGATAATTTACCTGCAGAGTTCTGTCAGTTAAATAATTTTGAACTAATTTAATAATATAAAGTGGAAAATTAAACTTTTTCAATTTAGCAATCAAACCTTCATGCCAAACACTGTCGAATGCTTTTTCTATGTCTAGAAGAGCAACTCCAGTCGAGTGGCCTTCAGATTTGTTTGAACGAATTAAATTGTTAACTCTTAAGAGTTGATGAGTAGTTGAATGCCCATGGCGAAATCCAAACTGCTCATCTGCAAAAATTGAGTTCGTATTGATGTGAAGCATCATTCTATTCAAAATTATCTTTTCAAAAAGTTTACTTATTGAAGAAAGCAAACTTATTGGGCGGTAGCTAGAAGCTTCAGCTGGATTTTTATCCGGCTTCAAAATTGGAACAACTTTTGCATTTTTCCATTTATCAGGAAAGTATGCCAAATGGAAACATCTGTTAAATAATTTTACCAAGAAAGACAAGGTACTCTCTGGGAGTTTTTTGATGAGGATATAGAAAATTCCATCATCACCTGGAGCTTTCATATTTTGAAAATTTTTAGTTATAGACGTTACTTCGTCCAAATCAGTCCCACAGGAATCATCAAAAATATTTTCCCGAGAGAAAATATTCAGAAAATCCCGAGCAACCTGATTCTCAATAGGACTAGTAAGACCCAAACTGAAATTATGGGAACTCTCGAATTGCTTAGCAAGTTTCTGAGCTTTTTCCAAATTTGTGATCAAAATTTTACCACCTTCTTTAAGCGCTGGAATAGGCTTTTGAGGTTTTTTCAAAATTTTTGTGAGTTTCCAAAAGGGTTTGGAACTCGGGTCTAATTTAGAAATATTATTTTCAAAAGTTTTGTTCCTCAGGGCAGAGAATCGCTTTTTAATTTGTTTTTGCAAATCCCGCCAGATAACTTTCATGGCAGGATCGCGTGTTCTTTGATATTGTCTCCTACGGACATTTTTAAGACGGATCAAGAGCTGAAGATCATCGTCTATTATAATTGAATCGAATTTAACCTCGCATTTTGGTACTGAGGCAGCTCTTGCTTCAACTATAGAAGTAGTCAGAGATTCAAGAGCGTAATTAATTTCATCTTTGGTTTGCAAATGAATGTTTGGATCGAAGTTATATTCCATAAATGTTCGATACTGCTCCCAATCAGCTCTATGGTAATTGAAAGTAGAGCTGTTGGGATTACAAATTATTTCTTGGGATATTTCAAAAGTTACTGGAAGGTGATCAGAACCGAAGTCAGCATGGGTAACCAATTGGCTACAAAGTTGACATGAATCAGTTAAGACCAAATCAATAGTGGAGGGATTTCTTGCAGAAGAAAAGCATGTTGGGCTGTTTGGATATTGAATAGTGTAATAACCTGCAGAACAATCATCAAACAGAATATTACCATTGGAATTGCTTTGAGCATTATTCCATGAGCGGTGTTTTGCATTAAAATCACCAATAATGAAGAATTTAGACCTATGACGGGTAAGTTTCTGGAGGTCACCCTTGAGAAAATTCTTTTGCTGGCCTACGCATTGGAATGGCAAATAGGCAGCTATAAACGTAAGTTGTCCAAATTTTGTTTCAACAGAAACTCCCAAAGTTTCAAAAACTTTGGTTTCAAAAGAAGAAAGAATTTTATGTTTGATTTGTCTATGAATAATGATGGCAACGCCACCACAGGGTCCATCAAGACGATCATTTCTATAAATCAAGTAATTTACGTCCTTCTTAACCTTATGGGCAGGTTTAAGGAACGTTTCAGTTATAACGGCAATATGCACGTTATGAACTCGTAAAAAGTTAAATAGCTCGTCTTCATTATCTTTAAGAGATCGAGCATTCCAATTTACAATATTTAATGCTTTAAAATCCATTACTGAATTTTAAAGTCATGACAATATTATTTGCAAATTTTACTCCAGTTTGAATAGCATCAAACATGGAGTTAGATTTAAGCATATCAGAAATCATGTCAATTAATGAATTCTGTAAAAATTCCATTTTAGGGGCAGTAATGCTTCCTAAGTCAAAATTGTCAAAATTTCCGTTAGAACGTTGGTTAGTATTTTGATTTCTACCCGCTGCAATAGCAGCATAGGTAGCTCCATTAACTCGCTGAACATTGTTAGCAGCGAGGGGAGTAGGTACAGATGAAACATTTGAAGCAGGGGAGATATTTGTACCTACGGGTACGAATGTAGAATTTGTTCCTCGCTGACCGTTGTTAACAGCAGAGGAATTTGTACCTGGTCGGAAACGTGGAGCGTTTCCTACCTGACGGTTAGAACGAGATTGTAGGATCGCTTTGCGAGTCTTACATTCCCAAAAATTGGATTTGTGGTTTTCACCACAATTTGAACATTTAAATTTCTTAGGATCTTCCTTCACAGGACAGTCGTCCTTTGCGTGAGAGGAATCACCACAATTCATGCATTTAGCTGGCATGTAGCAATTTTTAGTTCCGTGACCCCATCCCTGGCACTTACGGCACTGGGTGAGGTTTTGGAAATTTCCTCCAGTCTTCCTGAAGTGTTCCCACTTCACTCGGACATGGAGCATAAGGCTAGCTTTTTCTAAGGCCTTAAGGTTGTTTAGTTCACTAGACTTGAAGTGAACTAAATAAAAATCATTAGAAATCCCGTTGCGCGAATCGCCAGGACGGGATTTCATTTTCATTTTGATTACTTGGAGTGGCACAACTCCAAGTAATTTTGCCAGTTCATCTTTGATCTGATCCAGGGATTCACCACTGGGCAGTCCTTTCATGACAACCTTGAACACACGTTCAGTTTTGGTGTCGTAAGTAAAAAATTTGTGCTTCTTCTCAGTAAGATACTTGAGAAGACATTTAAATCCGTCCAAGGTTTCAGCCAATACACGGCATTCACCCCGACGTCCAATTTGTAGTGAAAACTTAACTTTCACGAAATTCAAAAGTTCCATGCGAAGAGCATGGAAATCGGTAGTGGTTATCACAATAGGGGGAATCTTTTCCTTCTTGGCATTAAGCCGGGAAAGTTTACTAGAATTTTTCTTGGATGATGGATCATTCTCATCATCCGTGAGCAAATCAAATTGATTACTCAAATTAATTTCATCAGAAGGGGGGTCAAGAGTTTGCCCCTTTCTTTTGCGTTTAGGCGCCATGGCGGCAGTAAATTTTTATCCAAATCGATTTCCAAGCAGATTACTATAAGAATCTGAAGGATCGAAGAGGAATTTTCCAAATCGATATCCAAGAAGGATTACCTCGGGTAGGGTCCAAACAAGGATCGAAGAGGAATAAGAGTTGAACAAGGTAGAAAATTTTTACAGGTTGAGCACTGAAAAGTGCTGTTTAAATTTGTTGTAGCTTTAGGTAGTAGTAACACTTCCTTCAGCAAAAAGCAAATAGATCCGCACGGCAAGAGAGCACGATGCGGACTGTTAAATTCTTACGTAATTATTGCATCGTCAAGAGCATAGCATAAGAGATGATTGGGTTTCGTTGTATACAAGCCCAAATCCGACTTATTTTATTTTGTCAAACCCGTACCCAAACCTGACTTAGTTTTTATCGGATCCAATTTTTTTCCCTGAAAACCCGAATTCAACCAAGATCATTTTTTTTTTGTACGGTGCGCACGATTTTATTTACTGAGAAAACCTTGTGAAACCGTGATGTTCCTGAAGTTATGCCCCGCGTAGTTTGCAACATTTAAAGTAGACCTGTGCGCCGGTCCATTCAGTGGCAGCAACGGCGGCGTGAAAACCATTTTTGCCTCGGTGGCGGCGGCGTAGCAGCGTGATGCCGTTGACTTTGATCGACGGTTGAGTGCATCGGCGTATAACTATGGTGGCTGTCAAAATGTCACATTTTAATCTTGTGTTGCTGTTTATGTTACTTGTTACAGATGGCATTTTTTACTGTCGGTCAAGAGCCTTTTAATCATCAGGAATCTTATTAATCTTTGCTAACAGGTTGGTTTATATGAATGAAAAAAAAATCTAAAAATTTGGAGTCGCCAATTTTCCCAGAAATACTTTCAAAATTCATAACTATTATTAGATTTTTTTTTAGTGAAATTATAAGCAAATTATCTCAGCAATATATAAAAAATATATTCAGAAAAATGATTAAATCTAAATTTTTCATGGTTGAGGAAAATTGCAAAAAACCGGAAAGTGTACGATTATGGCGTAGGAAATTTTTTTATTTACTTATTCGTATTTACTTCGTAAAAACTGAGTACTTAAAACTAAAACTTGTTTAATCTAAACTTCTTATTATATTACTAACCACATATTTGGACATAGTAAAATCAAATTCGTTCTTCTTCTTCTTTTTCTTCGCATTTCAAGCTTATTGCATATCGCATATTAGCTTATTGCGTGCTCTCAACTTAGTGTTCTATATGCCCTTCCACAGTTATTAATTGAGAGCTTTCGATGCCTGTACCATTTTTGCATTGGTATAATTGTGTGGCAAGTCCAATTGTACTTCTGTGCCCAGGAAGGTCGATAAATTTTCCAACCCGAAAAATTCCTAGACCGGACCGGGAATTGAGCCCAGCCACCTCCAGCATGGTCTTGCTTTGTAGCTGCGCCTTTACTGACTGAGCTAAGGGAGGCCCCAAAATCAAATTCGTTACAAACATCATTAAAGGAACGCAAACAGGAATTCACACAGTTATTAAATCCAAAGTTAGTTCTGTGGAATAGTAACGGGGAGTTACACAAACTGCGAGGAAAAATGTTCCAAGAGTTCGCGATAGTCCACATTGCCGGTCATTTGTTCGAAGACGAACAGTCGTTGAAATTTGATACGCCTTGCTGAGAGAGATTCCAAATCAATCAGCATGCATCGGTCTAGATAACAAGGAAGAATGACTGGATCATTCCATGGGAGCTGACGTAAAGCAAACCTCATGAAACTTTTCTTTGCGATTCTTATGTGTTCGAAAAACGTTAACCTGAAATCGATCGTAACGTCTAGATCACAGATTGAGTTTATTCGTTCTAGGGAATCCGGTTCCATGCAGTATGGATGAAGAGTAACGCTATTGCAGTGGGTGAAGGATATCACTTTGCATTTTTGTATTGCAATACAGTTGGCACTAGAAACAATTACACGAACAAATTTTAAGTTTTCAGCATAAAACAGTTTAGACGGTGAGAGCAGCAAGTTATTCGCATAGAAGATAAAAAAAATAAGAGGACCGAGAACACTGCCTTGCAGTACGCCAGATGGAATGCCGAAGGTCCTGGAGCGTACGGAATTCACCACCAAGAAAGCATTGCGGTCAGACAGGTACGAGCTGAACCACCCTTTTTGGGATATAAGGTAAATATAGGGTTTACGAACTTTATATCAGTCGTATAGCAGCCTTATATACCCAAAAGGGCGATTAACGGGCTTGTTGGTTTCTTGGGCATTCCGTGTTACAGGTAGGAAATCCTATATGATTCATTTTGCTGGTTGTGCGGCACTGTATCGAAAGCTCGGAAAATCGATGTTACCCGAATCCACTTCCTGTTTTGATGCTATATCACGTGATATCATAGCACATTAGGTTTAATGTCGTTGAGCGGTGATTCATAAAACCGTGCTGGCTGTTGGAGATGATCGGGCAGCAACTCTGCACAGAGCTGTGTGGATCAGTTTCTCCAACAGCTTACCGAGAGTACAAAGTATGGATATACCACGATAATTGGGGACACGATTTTTTATATTTTATTTTAATTGAATCGAGATCATCGAGGGCTTTCTGAACTTCGTCTGGAGAAAACTGTATGCATGGTAGATTAATGTTATGAGATGGAACCTGCTCGAAACTTGCTTGATATTGAACGGGTGATGCTTTACTAAATACGCTCTCAAAGAAATTAGCAAGGAGATTATCTGTCTCCGAGCTTGAGCGAGAAGTGGTTCCATTGAAGTTGACCGAACCAGGGATGCCGTAGTCAGCTTTTCGTTTCTTGATGAAATCTCAGCATCTTTGAGGATATAGGGGAACGATGTCTGTGGCAAAGAGGTAGACAATGTGAAAACAAGCAACTTCCCTGAAGATGTATAAATTCTAAATCCATTATCTTCAGAGTTATAGAGCATTTTCTATGCAAGTTCCTTTAAATTTAATTTTCCATACTTAACTTCTTTAAATTTCATTTTCCAAGTATACAATATTCTAGACAATTATTTAAACAATCAAAACACACGTTTTTGCTGAAGATCACGAATCGTTAAAATTATTTCTTGTAAAGTCATAGCAAATTTTATCTTTTTTCCATTACTTCATAAGCTTTTAGGAGAGAATGGGGCAAGTGAGGACACAAAACCAACTTTTTTTTCTTGAAGCTTAGCTCAAGTACTATAAAGTTAAGAAGGTTTCATTTGTCGCTCTATTCCCAAATTTGAGTACAATAACCTTTTTATTTTTTGGTTTTCATATATTTTTCACCTTTTTCAGGTTTTTTATACATAATTTTTAAGTCTTTTATATTTGAAGTATAAAGAATAGCAGTAAAAACACATATTTTAGTAGAAGTCTACAATAATGCCTTGCAAAGTTAAAGCATATTTTAACTTTATTTTTTCTTTTTTTGTTTTGTTTATATGGGAGAATGTGGCAATGGGAACACAACATCATCTAGCCTTCTTGAAGCCCAAGTACCAAAAAGCTATACAGATTCAACTTCACCCTTCCCTTCTCCTCTTTGAGCATGAAAATTTTACGCTTTTACATATTTTCTTGTTTTTATAGAAAACTTATTATATCAGGCAAAACATTTGATAACGGCACAAAAGACTTTGTAAACAAACTTTCTAAGGCCCTTTACACGCGAACCAAGTACGCACACGCAAACCAATATCACTTTCGGAAAGGTGATAGTTGCCCCTATCCGAAGATGTTGTTGGTTTGCGTGGGAGTACTTTGGTTCGCGTGTAAAGGGCCTTAGAAAGTTTGTTTACAATTGCTTTTGTACCGTTATCAACTGTTATGCCTGATATTGAACATTCGCTGCATTATAGCTCAAAAATAATACACCATATACTCACGCGAATAGCATAATTAGTTTCTCCCTTTGTCCATCTGCCCAAGACACATACACCTAAATATCAGCATCACTGCCAGCAGGCAGTGAAATCACACAAACTGTTATAGCGAATGAAAGTACTTCTATATTTACCTTCGTCGTCTCTTGCTGTGTATGCTATTGTTCAGTCGTTCTCATCTGTCAAACGCTTGTGAAGAAAATCTAAACAACGTTTCTGTTAATTTCAGTGAAAAAATTTAACCGTTTCGAAAAATAATTCCGAAAATGTCTACAAACACGCCAAAGGTCTGTATTTAATGTTTACTGTATTTCTGCTGATACCAATCTATAAAATTTAATTTGAATCAAATTGCATCGCTCATTCATCAATTTTATTTAACAACCATGAATAGTTTTTACTTCAAATCCTGAAGTAAATTATTTTTTTCAAATTGTTACATTAGTACAAATGGACAGGCGAAATTTGTTTTCCGTTTGGAAGAACTCCAAAGGAGAAGCGAAGTAAAAAAACATTGGAGGGTTTCCCAGGAAATTTTCAAGACTTATGGTATCTAAGATTAGCACATGGTGGATGTCGCGAAGAAGATTAGAAATTTGGTTTTACATATCTGCAAATAATTTAAAAAAAAATATCAAAGATATAATCGAACTGAATCACGAGTGCAATAAAACATATTTCAGCAGTCCATCCACGTTTCCATCACATGTGATAGTATGATTCCCTCTGTATCCCCTCCCACTAAACGAGGTAGAAAATTATTAACTTTCGACGACGTTGGTGTCAAGGTGAAAAGTCGAAAAACTACGGATTTGCGATCGAAGCATACGGTGGCTGAATTGGCACATGCACTTCAAATGAAACTTCGGGAAACAGGTCAGAATGATGATGCTACCATCGTACAGAAGGTTACGCACGGCAGCCTATAACGAGTGTGAGTTGAGTTTTCTTTAGAGAATTCATCTGTTAAAACTGTAGCTTACACGGCACTTCCCTAGTAGCACGTTCGATGCAAATCTGTTTTGAAAACTTCTATACGACTTATTCCAGTCATAAACAAGTTTCTGCAACTTTTGTAGTAGGAAATGTGCTACTCGGGTTGAAGCTATTGCTTTGATTTTGGACCTCAATATTTTTTTTTAATTATTAATTTATTTGATTAGGCTCAACCGAATTAACTTTACAGAGCCGAGTATTCTTGTTCACTATACAATACATCTTAAAACTATAGTCAAAAGGTGCATCACAATAAACATTTCAGTGCTAACATTTGAAAACGGCACAAAAGCCATTTGTAAACAAATGGTTTGTGGGCCCTTTACTCACTACTTGAAGTACACCCACGCGACACAACAGCAACATCGGGTAGGGGAAATTTCCCCCTTCCTGACGATGCTGTTGGTTTGCGTGGGCGTTCTTCTGGTAGCGAGTAAAGGGCCCACAAACCATTTGTTTACAAATGGCTTTTGCGCCGTTTTCAAATGTTAGCACTGATTTTATCTTCCGCTATCCAATAAACCTCCTCTACCAGAACGGGAGCCACTTCCAGTGGTTTGATTATATGGCAGTTACGCCAACGAGGGTCAGAGCGCTTCCATTGCAGCAATGGACGCAAAACGTGGTCAGCACTCACACTCACATCACAAAACGGTTGCTTTCCAAAGTCGACGACGCATCGACCGAAAGAACTGCTGATGAAGAACAATGAGGAGGACCACACAATGGTTGCTGCCGAGTAAACAGACGATCGCGTAACACACATTGAGAGTGGTCTGCTTCTGTCGACAGCCGAGTGAACACTGGACCTCAATATGACAAGGAAGAACTACGAAAGACTGCGAAAAGGTGCTAAGAAGCGAAACATCGAGCTTTACCCTTCTTTTCATGAAGTTTTGAAAGTGAAAAAGAGTTGTTATCCTGAACCTATTTCAATGATGGTATCAAAAACGGCTGCTGAAATTCGACTCTCAGATCTTCTTGAGCATACTGCTATCACGATTATCGAGGCCAGTGCTGATTTTCTTACAAACTTCACTGATTCTGAATTGCAGAATGTGGTACTGCCAGTTAAATGGGGATTCGACGGCACAAGTGGCTTAGGCGAGTATAATATGAAGTATGATGGGGAGGATGGCACTTACTCAGATAAAAATGTTTTTGTTACTTCTTTAGTTCCCATAAAAGCAGAAACACATGAAAAGATACTTTTTCAAAACAAGTGTCCTTCGTCCGTACGTTTCTGCAGGCCGGTAAGAATACAGTACATAAGTGAAACGACAGATGTCATCCAACGAGAAATAATGTACATGGAAAATCAAATTACTAAGCTTGAATCAATATTTATACAAAAAGTTGGAAGGGTGATAAGAGATGAATTCAAATTGCTTCTAACGATGGTAGATGGGAAATTTGTCAACACGTTGATATCAACAAAATCTGCCCAAACATGCACATTTGTGGCACCACACCGAAACAAATGAACGAAATTAATCATATGGAGATCAAGGCAGTAAATGAGAACGCCTTCAAGTATGGTTTAGCTACTCTTCACGCTTGGATTAGGTTTTACGAATATTTCATTCATCTGTCGTATAACCTGAATATTAAAAAGTGGCAAGCTAAAGGAAATAAAAAAGAAATTGTGCGGATACGAAAGAAATATATTCAGAAGCCGAAAAAAAAACCGAAATGGGGCTCAACGTGTATCAGCCTCGATCGGGAGGTTCTGGCACCTCAAACGATGGGAATGCAGCCAAGAAATTCTTCCAAAAATGCCGACAAAGTAACTGAAATAACTTGGTTAAATGCAGAAGTTATAAAACTTGCGCGGCAATACTCCAAAAATTGGCATCGGGAAAGAAAATAAATGTGTAAAGGTTTCGACAATACTGCCTAGAAACAGCACATTAGCTGGTGCATTTGTACGGTTGGTATTATATGCCAGTAACAGTGCATAAGGTTCTTATTCATGGATCGAGGGTGGTACAATACTTCCTTGTCCCCATAGGAAAATTATCAGAGGAGACTCAAGAGAGTCGTAACAAAAATCTCAAAAGGTAATTGAATACATAATTGAAATTTTGATAAAATTTAATGCGATTTTTTTAGGTATCGTACACATCACACCAGAAAAATTTCTAGATCAGCGACGAATCAAGATCTTTTGCATCGACTACTCGAATCATCAGGTCCACTTCTATCCAGCTTGAGGGAAGTTCAGAATAAGCGAGGATAAGAATTATGCGACGATGCTAGATACATGCTCGATTTCACCGATGATGTAATGGAAATGTGCGAATCAAGTGAATCTGAAAGTGAACAATCCGATTAACACATTTTTTCATTTGTTACTTATAGCCAATTAGATATTGTTGGATATATAATATTATGCGTTTGATTTATTTTCACCTATCTGCACACAACTAGTGAGGCATACGATTAACGTGAAAGATTCCCATCCTGAACGACTGCTAGCTTTCACCTTGTCTGGGCCCAAGTCATATTCTTGTTGACTTCTTTGTTTTCTTTGTTGAGGCTTTGCGGTCATAAGCCCCTAGGTCTGCCTCTGCTGCAATGTCTGGCCAAATTCCGATGCAGATTTCGTTTCCACCCCTTCTTCTGTGTGGCCGACCCTTCTCTACTTACGTTTGCATTTTTTTTAATATCTGCTTCTGATGACATCGATGATGGAGGTCACCATTCGAGATCCAGTTGTGAGGCCATAATGTACCATGTGCATGTGTTCACCACATCTCGCTTACGTATAACAAGTGCTAACTTAAAGCAAAATAAAGTTAAAATATGCTATAACTTTGCAAGGCATCAGTCTTCTACAAAAACATATGTTTTTCCTGTTTTTATGATTCTTTACAACATCATATACTTCAAATATAAAAGACTAAAACAATTATGTAGAAAAAACCTAAAAAAGTGAAAAATATATGAAAAACAATAAAATTATAAAATTATTGAACTCAAATTTGGAAAGAGAGCGACAAATGAAACCTTCTCAAATTTATAGAACTTGAGCTAAGCTTCAAGAAAAAAAAGTTGGTTTTGTGTCCTCACTTGCTCCATTCTCTCCTAAAAGCTTATGAAGTAATGGAAAAATAAAGATAAAATTTGCTATAACTTTACAAGGAATAATTATAATGATTCGTGATCTTCAGCAAAAACGTGTGTTTTGATTGTTTTAATAATTGTCTAAAATATTGTATACTAGAAAAATGAAATTTGAAGAAGTTAAGTATGAAAAACTAAATCTAAGGGAACTTCCATAGAAAAAGCTCCATAACTCTGAAAATACAGGATTTAGAAACATCGTTCCCCTATATTCTCAAAGAAAAAAGTTTTTTTAATTTGTTTTGCATAGTAAGACATGACTAATTTTTGACAGATATTGATATTGGGATATTGGGAGATATTCATACAAACATTTTTTTCCGAAGATACTATATGACTGAAATGGAGAAAAAAAAAGTTCCACTTTTTTGCCGTTTTGGACCACAGTGCGACGCCAGGGAGGCAGCTCGCACACCTGGACCCTACCTATCGACCCATCAACTTACGAACCGGGGATCAACGGCTTTACTTCCTTTCCAAAGGAAGGCGTGATCAGAGATGTTATGCCTCAGAACATCCCGGCGGCGCCGACTGGGATTGAACCCAGGCCTGCTGGGGTGAGAGGTCCTTGTCTGATCGTTAGGACATCAATTCAGCTTATGGTTTACCACAGCGAACCCTGCTGCAATCCCAAACCTCTTACCCAATATCCCAGTGATTCCTCGTGAAAGGTGTTCTCGGCTTTCATCAAAGCGAGTGCCACGTCACCACATTCCTACCCATTCCTTTCTTGACCTGCGTTTGGGCGCGGTCAGCGCTGGTATTGCCTAGTTTGAGATCACCAGTTTTTACACATTGAGGATGATTGCTAGTCCCAAGCATCGTCTATTGGTTCTCTGTGTAATTACAGCTGATCTGGCAACAACAGAGCAGCAACCATGGGCGATCAATCATGCTCATGCTTATAAGATAAGCCGAAGATCCTTATTGGAGCGGCGAATGATTTATCGAGTACTTGAATCTTATTAATGATAAACCATGATAATTGTTTAAAACCACAATGTCAGTCGCTCGATATTCACACCACTGCGTCCTAGCAAGAAGTACGGTCGACGTGTTTCGCGCTCCGTTAATTTGGAAACTTTCTCGCTATTCTCTGACGTAAATAATCAGTTTTTTTTCTCGCTTAGTGATTCCTTGCATAATTCCAGGTAAATTTATCAAAAAGTGAGTTTTTTTTTTTGAGAAGAAAGTGTGTTTTCAGCATTATCGAAATTTTTTTTGCGGTTGGCAATTCGCCAATCATTTTGCGCACCATCGGTGCGTGGTCACGCATACCTGCACACGGATCATCGCTATCGAGTGTCAGCATTTGCATCCACATTTAAACCGCTCATCCATCATCGTGTGTTCAGCTGAGTGCCAAGCCTCATACAAACACACACACCAACGAAGACACACGCGGATCGAAGATCATCCACGCTGCGCGTCGCTCCGCTGCTGCTGTGTAAACGCTCGGTGGTACTATAGGATTATCAGATAAGTTTTTGTTCTTGTTTCTTTCTTTCGCCCATCAGTTAAATTTTAAGTTTGTGTTTCTGTGTTTGTTTTTTTTTTTTCGTGTATTGTGTCCGAGTAGTTTGTATTATCGCAGTGGTAGAGCGTTTTTCGCTCCCACTAATACGGCAAAATGGACATTTTGTCGGAAGACGAAATGGACGTTTTGTCGGAAGATGACACCACTTTGCCACGCGATAGCAAGAAGGGTCGAAAACGTCTGTCATCCCAGAAATCAGATGATGCCATCCCTGGTTCGTCATCTCAGTCTGGTAATGGACAGGGACAGATAAGCCCCCGATCGCGAGCCTACCCAGAAGACTCGACTGGCCCATGGGTTGTTTACTTTCAGCCCAAAAAGAAACCTTTGAATGTAATGCAAATTACTAATGATTTGACGAAGCGGTTCTCGGCCGTGACCGAAATCTCGAAGGTGAGGTACAATAAACTTCACGTTGTCGTCTTTAACCTGAAACAAGCTAACGAGATTGCTGCCTCCCAGCTCTTTACACTCGAGTATAGAGTGTACATCCCAGCTCGTAATGTGGAGATCGAAGGTGTGGTCAACGAAGCGAGCCTGACCCCCGAGATCTTGGCGAAGCTAGGGGTTGGCCGTTTCAAGAACCCCTTGCTTCCCACGGTTGAGATACTGGAAGTCCAGAAGCTGAACCCAGTATCTTTCAGCGAGGGTAAAAAGAGCTTTACCCCCACAGACTCGTTTCGGGTGACCTTTTCTGGTTCAGCCCTTCCTCACTACATCGAGTTGGGAAAACTTCGGCTACCTGTGCGCTTGTTTGTACCTCGAGTTATGAACTGCCAAAACTGCAAACAGTTGGGACATACGACCTCTCACTGTGGCAGCAAGGCACGTTGCTCCAAATGCGGGGAGAAGCACGAGGATGGCGCCGGCACAGTCACTGCACCAAAATGCGTGTACTGTGAGGGAACTCCTCATGGTCTCTCGTCGTGCCCGGTGTACAAACAACGCGGGGAGAAACTAGAACGCTCTCTTTAGGGGCGTTCCAGGCAGTCTATTGCAGCAATGCTGAAAACAGCCACACCATCAACCAACGACAAAAATCCCTTTGCTGTTTTGTCTGATGACGAGTCTGACTCTGACTTGGCTGAGGAAGGAGTTTCTTTCAGTTTTCCGGAAGCTTCTGCATGGAAACGAAAACGCATCCGTTCGCGGAAAGTTGCAGATAAGGAACCCCAAATCAGCTTGCCCAAATCAAGGAGTGATGGAAAAAAGGAAGTTTCAACTCCTCCTGGTTTCCGAAGAACTGACTATAACCAGAATTTTTCATCTCTCCCGGGGACATCCAAAACCCCTGATGGCCCATTTTTAAGAACAGAAGCCCCTTCTTCATCTGGGTTGTTCTCATTTGATAAAATTGTGGACGATATTCTCAAGTACCTCAATATTTTTGATCCTCTGAAAAGCATTGTTCTGGCAATGCTTCCTTCTGTGAAGACCCTCTTGAAACAATTGTCATTGAAGTGGCCCCTCATTGCAGCAATCATTTCCTTCGACGGATAATTTTCCAAACGAGGTCGGGGATTTGATCACTGTTCTACAGTGGAATTGCCGAAGCCTTATTCCTAAATTAGACTCTTTTAAGTTTTTAATTCACAATAATGATTGTGATGCATTTGCTCTTTGTGAAACTTGGCTCTCTTCAGATATTGATCTTCCTTTTTTATGATTTTAACATTATTCGATTGGATCGTGAGGATTCGCGTGGAGGAGGGGTACTTTTGGGGATCAAAAAGTGCCATTCCTTCTATAGAGTGAATCTTCCACAATTTCCAGGTATTGAAGTTATCGCATGTCAGGCTATTTTTAAAGGTAAGAGCATTTGTATTGCTTCTGTTTATATTCCTCCTAGAGCCGTTGTTAATCGAAAACAACTTTCAGATATATGTTCGGCACTTCCTGCTCCACGGTTGATCATGGGAGATTTTAATTCCCACGGTGCAGCCTGGGGGAACTGTATGATGACTTCTACTTTTATATATGACCTCTGTGATAACTTCAATATGGCAATTCTTAACAATGGAGAAGTAACACGTTTGGCTGGACCATCCTCGAATGGAAGTAAATTAGACCTCACACTTTGCTCTAACTCATTATCGTTGGATTGCACGTGGAATGTAATCCAGGATCCCCACGGTAGTGATCACTTGCCGATCAAAATTTCGATTGCCAGTGGGTTCAATCCGTCGGAATCCGTTAACGTCGCGTACTACCTCACCCGTAATATCGATTAGACAACGTTCAAGACCGCGATAGAGGAAGCCGTGTCGTCGGTAGAAGGGCTTCCACCGTTGGAGGAATATAACTTCCTCTCCAATCTGATCTTGGACAGCGCGCTTCGAGCTCAAACTCGGCCGGTTCCTGGAACGTCTTTCCGTAGGAAACCTCCTTCCCCTTGGTGGGACCAGCAATGCACTGAGGTTTATCGTAAAAAGTCCGACGCGTCTAAGCGTTTCCGGAAACGTGGAACACCCGTACATTTCTAAGCGTACTCAGCTCTTGAACGCGAACTCAAGAGCCTCATCAAAACCAAGAAACGCGGATACTGGCGGCAATTCGTGGACGGATTATCGCGCGAAACGTCGATGAATACGCTTTGGAATGCGGCGCGAAGGATGCGTAACCGGTCTTCAAACAACGAGAACGAGGAGTACTCGGATAGTTGGATTCTCAAGTTCGCGCGAAAAGTATGTCCTGATTCTGTGTCGGCACAGATGATTCCTCGCGAAAAGACGAATTCGGTAGACGAGATCAGCCAGCCTTTTTCAATTCGGCTCCGGGGGCTGATAAAATCAAGTTCAACTTGTTGAAGAACCTCCCAGACGTCGCTAAGAGGCGCATGTTGAACTTGTTTGGTCAGTTCCTGGAGCTTAATATTGTTCCGGATGATTGGAAGCGGGTGAGAGTTATAGCCATTAAAAAGCCTGGAAAACCCGCGTCAGATCACAACTCGTATCGTCCCATTGCGATGTTATCGTGCATTCGGAAATTGTTGGAGAAAATGATCCTTTTTCGCCTGGACAAATGGGTTGAGTTGAACCACCTACTCTCAGATACTCAGTTTGGTTTCCGTAGGGGCAAGGGAACGAACGACTATCTCGCGTTGCTTTCCACAGAAATTCAGTTGGCTTTTGCTAAAAAAGAGCAAATGGCTTCTGTCTTCTTGGATATTAAGAGGACTTTTGATTAAGTATCGGTTGAAGTCCTTCCAGACAAACTCCACGCTTGTGGTCTTTCTCCATTAATTAATAACTTTTTGTACAATTTGCTGTCAGAGAAACATATGAGCTTTTCTCTTGGAAACTCTACAACTCCACGATTTAGCTACATGGGTCTCCCCCAGGGCTCATGTTTAAGCCCCCTTTTGTATAATTTCTACTTCAACGAAATTGACAATTGTCTAAGTGACAACTGCACGCTGAGACAACTTGCAGATGACGGAGTAGTGTCTATGACAGGGCCCAGAGAGGCCAACCTGCAAGGACCCTTACAGGATACCTTAGACAATTTGTCTACTTGGGCTATCCAGCTAGGTATCGAATTCTCCACGGAGAAAACTGAGTTGGTCGTTTTTTTCTAGGAAGCATAGCCCATCACAACCAAAGCTTCAACTTTTGGGTAAACCGATCACTCATGCTATGTCCTTCAAATATCTTGAGGTCTGGTTCGATTCTAAATGCACATGGAGATCCCACATTGAGTATCTGAAGCAGAAATGCCAACAAAGGATCAATTTTCTCCGTACAATTTCCGAAACGTGGTGGGGAGCCCATCCGCAAGATCTTCTAACGTTGTTTTTTTTTTTTTTTATATTAATTTATTTGTACAGGCTCAATCGAATAAACTTTACAGAGCCGAGTTATCATTTGCATTATACATGAATAATGTCTTAAATCTAGAGTTAAAGGAATTGAACCGATTACTCGCGGTCGTCTCGAGGTTAGTGGAGATTTACAATTTTTTGGATGGGGAAAGGGAGAAGGAGGTTTGAAATATGATTTATTATGCAAATATTTAATTAATCCTAAAACATGAACTTATTTCTATTCATCTTGAAAACAAACATTAAAAAAAAAACTACACGCACAATACACAAACTAAACACAAGGTTAATCAAATTTACAATCTAAGGTTAGTATTCTTAAAGTAAACATATATGAGTTTCATAAACTCCAGATCACGTCTAGCCAAAATATCCCGAACTGGAACATTAGGTTGTCTACCTCGAGCCCGAAGGGAATCGCACAGCTCAGATCTGACTCCACGATGCTCAGCACAAGACCAAAGGATGTGATCGGCGTCTTGGTAACCTTGTCCACATTCACAGAGATTGCTGTCTCCCAGCCCAACACGAAACAAGTGAGCGTTTAACGAATAGTGATTGGACATGAAGCGAGACATCAGACGAATGAAGTCTCGACCCACATCCAACCGCTTGAACCAAGGATTCTTCGACACCTTAGGGATGATCGAGAATAGCCATCGTCCCAAACTCCCTTCACTCCATTTATTTTGCCAGCTGGCGAGCGACTGTTGACGATAAATGAAGAAAAATTCATTGTAGGCGATTTGTCGATCGTAAATATCGCCTTGCATAGCGCCCACCTTAGCAAGTGAGTCCGCCTTCTCATTGCCCGGAATCGAGCAATGAGATGGGACCCATGCAAAGGTGATGACAAAAGATCTTAAAGATAAAGCACTCAGAAGCTCTCGTATTTTCATGAGAAAATACGAGGAGTGCTTTACCGGCCTCATGGATCGAATAGCCTCGACAGAACTGAGACTATCCGTAAAAATAAAATAGTGATCTGGTGCAAGTGAGGCGATCGTTTCTAGCGTATAGTATATTGCCGCCAGTTCAGCAACATATACGGAACAAGGAGCTTGAAGCATTCGAGAGGCGCTATGAAATTCGTTAAAAATACCAAAACCAGCGGACGACTCTATTAGTGATCCATCTGTGAAGAACGATCTTGCAGAATCAACTTGGCCAAACTTTGCAGCGTAAATTGACGGAACAATCATGGAACGATGATGTTCTGGGATTCCACGAATCTCCCGCGTCATAGATAAATCAAAACTAACTGAATTTCCGAAGTCGGAGAAGCATACACGATGGGGATTATGCTGTGAAGGGCTGACATCCTGAGTTATGTACACGTAACTTCTAACGTTGTACCGGACAACGATTTTATCGGTTTTAGAGTACGGTAGTTTTTGCTTCCAGTCGGCGGCTAAAACGCACATCATCAAACTGGAACGGATCCAGTATCGCTGTCTTCGTATCGCGTTAGGATGCATGCACTCGACTCATACGATGAGTCTCGAAGTGTTGGCGGGCATGTTGCCACTCTCTGATCGATTTTCGGAATTATCCCTCAGGCTCCTCACCCGTTGTGAAATTATAAACCCATTTGTGATTGCAACTTTGAGAAGCTTCTTGAGCTAAACCCTCAAACTCGTTTTATGACATTGTACTACGTGTACATAACACAGGATGTCAGCCCTTCACAGCATAATCCTCATCGTGTATGCTTCTCCGACTTCGGCAATTCAGTTAGTTTTGATTTATCTATGACGCGGGAGATTCGTGGGATCCCAGAACATAATTGTTCCATGATTTTTCCGTCAATTTACGCTGCAAAGTTTGGCCAAGTTGATTCCGCAAGATCGTTCTTCACAGATGGATCACTAATAGAGGCGTCCGCTGGTTTTGGTATTTATAACGAATTTCATAGCGCCTTTCGAATGCTTCAAGCTCCTTGTTCCGTATATGTTGCTGAGCTGGCGGCAATATACTATACGCTAGAAACGATCGCCTCACTTGCACCAGATCACTATTTTATTTTTACGGATAGTCTCAGTTCTGTCGAGGCTATTCGATCCATGAGGCCGGTAAAGCACTCCTCGTATTTTCTCATGAAAATACGAGAGCTTCTGAGTGCTTTATCTTTAAGATCTTTTGTCATCACCTTTGCATGGGTCCCATCTCATTGCTCGATTCCGGGCAATGAGATGGCGGACTCACTTGCTAAGGTGGGCGCTATGGAAGGCGATATTTACGATCGACAAATCGCCTACGATGATTTTTTCTTCTTTTATCGTCAACAGTCACTCGTCAGCTGGCAGAGTAAGTGGAGTGAAGGGAGTTTGGGACGATGGCTATATTCGATCATCCCTAAGGGTACGGCCAGGGTAGACGCGATTCGCGACGCGACGCGACCAATTCAAAAGAATCTTATTATTTATTATTATTCCTTGCGTGAGTCGCATCGCGTCGCGTCGCGTGTCGCGTCTACCCTGGCCGTGGCCTAAGGTGTCGAAGAGTCCTTGGTTCGTATGATGTCTCGCCTCATGTCCAATCACTATTCGTTAAACGCTCACTTGTTGGGCTGGGGGACAGCAATCTCTGTGAATGTGGACAAGGTTAACAGGACGCAGATCACATTATTTGGTCATGTGCTGAGCACCGTGGAGTCAGATCCGAGTTGTACGATTCCCTTCGTGCTCGAGGTAGACAACCTAATGTTCCAGTTCGGGATATTTTGGCTAGACGCGATCTGGAGTTTAAGCAAATCATATATGTTTTCTTTAAGAATATTAACCATATATTGTAAGTTTGATTAAACCTGTGTTTAGTTTGTATTTTGTGTGTGTGTGTGTGTGTTTTTTTTTTGTATATTTGTTTCTGTAATAATTGTATAATTACAGAGTTGATATAACATCGATAGGATTAATTATCGCCACCCCTCACCATCCCTCTCCAAAGGGGTAGTTTGGTAAAGAGATATGATAAAACTGATTTGTACCTTCCTAAAAGTTGTCTAGCTCACTTTCTATTTCTATATGCAATTTTCACACTGCCGTACTCTAAACGGAACTATCAATTCTATACTTTCATCTCCTCATCTATCGTATAAAAATTACCACTTTAGCCTGTTATTTGAAATTAGCATCTTCAACTATGTAAATCGTTGATTTCACGCAGAAGTAATACTAAACATATAGTCAAAGTACGCTTCTTATTTGTTTCTCGAGACACGTTGGAATCGTACACATAGTAAAACCGTTTGAATACACGAGACATGCTTCGCAAAGGTTCGTGAAAACTATAGTTAGTTCTTGCCGGAGGGATGGTGATAAACGTATGCGACCGAAGATTGAGATGACGTGTGTTGATGTCCAAGAAACTAAGAAGCGTAGGACTGTCAATTTTGCTTTGCCGAAGATCCTCAACAAAGCACGATTGTGTAACGTTGCGTCTCAATTCCTGTAACTCCAGGTTTATAAGCAAACAAAGGCTTTCATAACTGGGTAGGTTGAATGGATCTCTCCACCTGAGATGACGTAGAGCGAACCGGATGAATTTTCGCTCAGTAACCTTAATGCGATTAATTTCATTCTGGTAATAAGGAGGCCAGATGATGGACGAATACTCCAAGATATGGCGCAGGAATTAGCAATATCAAGCTTTTAAACAGTAGACGTCCTTGAATTCTTTGGCTAAGCGAAATAAAAATCCTAGACACAACGTACGCGACGTGATCCTTGAGAAGGTCAATTTTGTATCAACCAGAATCCCAAAGCCCATGACTGTCGACTCGCGTTGTGGATTCACGTTGCTTGCGGCCAAATGAGATAACCGAACATTTAGTAGACACGTTCAGTAACATTCCATTAATGTGACACCATTCAGTGAAGGCCTTCAGCTGTTGTTTGCACAAAACCGCGTTTTGTGGTTGCTTAATCGTGTAGTAGAGCTTCAGGTCATCGGCATACGCGAGTTTTAGGCATTTTAAGATGAAATTGATATTGTTCATATACGGTTAGGTAGAATCGAAGTCAGGAAAGCAAGTTATTGTAAAAAAAAACCGAATTATTCATGATTTCTCAATGGTGATGGAGTAATACGACATGCACTAAACTAAGGGTACGGGATATACTAAAATATATCAAATTGCTAGTCACAGTCGCAGTGGTGTTAGATCCCGAACAGAGGAAAAAATGTGCCTTTGCATATTTGTGTAGCTCCTGTTGCTGATGGCGGTCATGTCGTGAGATTTGTGTGTTGAAAAGCTGTTTGCTGCTGTTGTCGTCCTGCACATATTTTCGTTGCTGCGAGTGATACTGATGAATGCTGGTGGCCATGAAGGTGGTATCGCCAAGTTGTTGTTGCAATAAGATTACAAGAGGGGATGGACATTAAACTGTTGCGGGGAAATAATTCTTCCCTGAAGGGAATGGAGAATAATGCGGATGGCTAAAATTATTAGTTTAAATCATTTGTGGAACTGAAAAAATAAAGCGCAATCATACGAAATGCCTGCGTACATGCAACGATAACCAGGAAGACAATTATTCTTTTAACGAAATTTTCGTTGCCCTTTTTGTTATTTTCGTACAATTCACTCATATTCTTTCTTGACTATACCAATGTTTTGTACTTTTTGTATGCACACGAAAGTTCCGTATTTATTTTATGAATCTTTCGTTCGTAATACGAAATAAAATCAGTAGCGAGTGTGGCATTTATAATGAAACTAGATTCATGAAAAGTGTTCATTGGGATCATTCAAAGTCAAGTTGGAGTTGTAAAACGAACTTAAAACATATTTTCCGCATCAACATAGGGGACAGTAGCTTAAGTGTAATGTTTACCTTAATCATAGTCAACTAATGCAAATGCCAATGACTATTTCTCACTAGACGCTAATCAAATAAATTTGAGTCAAACCCACTTCGAAATTGTTCCAAGATATCCATCATCCATCATCCATCATCGCAGCTAGTTATTGCTGTCATTTTCCAGCAGACGAGGGTCAACTTGCAAAAATAGCCCTTATCGAGGACAGTGGTTGTTCGTGCTAACGAGATCATCGAACAAATCGAAAAGCACAGCACAAAGGTCATCATCACGTCATCAATCGATTAAAATCAAATTCAATTTCTTTCCATTTCGCCAATCAAGCTAGGACGATTGCCTTTGGCACTAATCCGATTGCCCCGCTTGGGTTCACGACAATCAAGCACGCGGATGCTGAACGAAAATGGAATCCCAGGAATTCAATAGGTGGAAAATCAATCTCTTATCTCGGTTGGCACCAAACGCTTGTGCCAAAACGTCCTCTGGCGGTGGTTTGGAGAGCGTCAGAGCAAGTCTTCATTTTATTTTGATGAATAAAAATATATACAGCTATCCCCCGAAGAACGCATCACCCACTGAGTTGCACCCACCGCTTTTTCTCGGCGGAGTCGGTCTGATTTTTTGCAAGTGAGTAGTGCCAATGGAGAACTAGTCACTCGCAGAAAATCAGAGCGCTTGGTTGAAAACCCACCGAGACAAAGCGGTGGGTAGAACTCAGTGGGTAACGCGTTCTTCGGGGGAAAGCTGTATACCTAATGGCAATTGGAGCCTAAACGGGCGATGCGCGCGGCGAAAAATAAAAAGTTGTAGTAGAGATTGATGATGTTTCCACGGTGGCACATATTCCAACACTACATTTGCAACATCGACGACGACGACGACGACGACAACGGACGGAACGCCAGCATCAACGTGGGGGGACATGGGACTGATTTAGTACCGGGAGCCTTTTTTCCACACTCTTTTTCATGGCGAGTGCAGATTTATGTGTTCTGCATGAATGTTCGCCTATCGCACTACGTGCAGTTATTTTCTCTTTAACATACTGAGCTGGAGTGGATGGAGAAGATCGGTGAACACATTTTTCAGTTGAGAGCATTCTTTAAACGAAATGAATTCCGTCACATAGTAGTTCGTAGAGATTAAGAGCGCCATTGACACGTGGATTTCCGGGAGCTTTACAATTAAAGTAAATGAAGGTACATTTCCAGTAGATTTTTTTTATGATTGTCAAAAAATATATTTATTTATGAACAAATTTAAAGTACGGTTGGCAGGTGAAGCACAGTACACGCAATGATTTCGAGGGAGAAGGCAAACACGCTGCACAGTGTTTCCAAAGTCTTGTATAGGAGGAAACAATCGCATAAATCACCCCCTCCATAATTCGCCCATTTGGTTGATCCTTATTCTAAATGGATTATTGAATTTTTAGTAGGGTGTGTGTGTGTGAATGTGAAATTGTATACCTTGGGGAGGAAGGAGTCAACATCGAACCAGGAACGGAAATTAGAGCTAATTTGTCTCCCTTGGAAAACAAGAAAAACCCGGAAAAAGGCGGAATCATGTTAGAACCAAGTAAGGACGATCTTCATTTGAAGGAAATTGCCGGTGAAGCACGGAATGAAATACGAAGCGATAGAGAAAAAGTCCAAGGGATTCCAAAGGAAGCAATTAACAACGGTGGAAGAGTAGAATGTGGTGAGAGCTGTTCAAATTATTGTTTACAAATTAAATATCAACGGCGCCGGTGGTGTAGTGGTAAGCGTGATTACCTCTCACCTCAGCAGGCCTGGGTTCAATCCCAGTCGGCGCCGCCGGGATGTTCTGAGGCATAACACCTCTGATCACGCCTTCCTTCGGATGGGAAGTAAAGCCGTTGGTCCCCGGTTCATGAGTTGATGGGTCGATAGGTAGGGTCCAGGTGTGGGAGCTGCCTTCCTGGCACGTCGGTAGCATTGGTGCTCAGCACGGAAAACAAGATCGACGGAAAAAAGAAACCAAAGGAAAAAAAAAAAAAAATTAAATATCAAAATTATACTAAATACATGCCAGGGTTGAAAAGAATATTTTCGAACCTGGACGTGTGTTTGTATAACCAATATCCATTTCATAACGGTGATGCATACATGCGGTTCTTATTGTGAGTGAAAATAACCTCGGAATGGGCGTGACTCTCCATTGAAATGGGTTGCTGGATCTGCAATAGAGCCATCACCTTCTAACTCCCGGACTAAAGCTGTCTACAATGACCATAAATGCGACATTGTAGAGAGAGTTCTTCCATAATAACACTGCCGGCCAAGTGGGGTTAGACGGAATACACACACACATACACACAATAATTTTATACCTTATTGCTTCACTTTCACTATTCACATTCACTTTCAGTATTCACTTTCAGTATTCACATTCAGTATTCGCTTTCAGTAATCACTTTTAGTATTCACTTTCAGTATTCACTTACACTTTTCACTTTCACTATTCACTGATTTAAAAAATTTACCTTGAGATGAGCGTTCAATGATTTGATAAATGACTAGAGCAGTTGAAATTGTCATGGTAAATTATGAGTTGATTTTCCGATTCCTTGCGCCCTCTTTAAAGAGGGACCATATTAAAAATTTGAGAATTTACACACAATTTAGTTTCATCTATCTAAAACTGGGGTACGGAAAAAACTTGCCTGCAATCAGCTTACCTTAAAACTTAAAATTACCAACCGGTGGATCTAAACGCTACGATGTTTAATGTAAGAAGTCTCGGTCTTTGGACTTGACCTTTCTCAGGGAACATAAAGCTATGCAGCACAAAATGCTCTACGATCTTAATCTTAAACTAGCCCTGGTTTAAAACGTCGACGATGATAAAACAGTAATCATCACTTTTTCTTGAAGACTAGATAGCCGAAACAATTTTTTTTTATTCTTATAGACTTCCCCGAGATTTTTTTGCAGTTTTCGGTGCTTCCCTTAGGTTATTCGAACTGATCTAAAGCTATCTGATCTTCTGTTAGACTTCCTGAATTTCTCCGAACTTTTAAAAAGTTCCCGCAATTTCCTGCCAACTCCCTTGAAATTCGTCGGACCATCCTGAAGCACCCGCAATTTCCCTGAAGTTATGTATCAAAGACTTACTTAAAGCTCATGGAATCTCCATCAAAATCTCAAAAATTTCCTGAACCTGAAGCTTTCGATTCTTTATGAAGTTCCCTTGGTTTTCAAGAAATTCTCGGAAATTCTCTTAAATTCTAACGATTTTCCTGATATTCATGGGACTGCTCTGAAGACCATAAAATTTGAAATCCTCTGCAAATCCTATAACTTCATGAAAGCTGCTGCAATTAATTAACGGGACTGCTCTAAAGTTCTTTGATCTTCCTTGAAATACTCGGAACATCACTGTAAATAATGAAACTGTCTTAAAGTAATTAAAATTCTCTGGAGCTGTTAGGATTTCACTGAACATCTCAGAGCATTGCTCAAGTTTTCGGCGATTACTTGAGATTCTCGGAAGCTCTGTAAAATCCCTGCAATTTTCTTGATGTTAATTTAACTGTTTACTGTCTTCCCGGCCCAAGGCACATTTTCTGTTTTATAATGGTATTCAAGTCCATTCATAAACCTCTTCAAAACCATTATAAAAATAAAATTATTGCTTGGGTGATGTTCTCGACGCTACCCTGGAGTTCTCGAAATTCTCATAAAGTTTTTGGAACTGCTCTGAAATATTTTTTTTAAACCTTTATTAATAAAATGAAATAAATGAAACTGTCATAAAAATCTGTACATTTGCCTGAAGATCTCTGGACTTCTACGATATGCAATGATCCCAAAATAAGTCTGAACTTTTTAAACTTTTCAGAAGTTCTCTGGACTGAAACTCATGTTTCTGTTTTGAATTCATAGAATTAAACATTTACAGATCTTCAAACTTCTTCTTCTTCTTCTTCTTCTTCTTCTTCTTCTTCTTCTTATTCTTCTCCTTCTTCTTCTCCTTCTTCTTCTTCTTCTTCTTCTTCTTCTTCTCCTTCTTCTTCTTCTTCTTCTTCTTCTTCTTCTTATTTGCATTTCAAGCTTATTGCTTAGCGCATATTAGCTTAATGCGTGCTCTCAACTTAGTGTTCTAAATGCACTTCCACAGTTTCTAAAGGAGAGCTTTCGATGCCAAATACCAATGCATGAATTTGTATATTGTGTGGCAAGCACAATGATTCTCTATGCCCAGGGAAGTCGAGAAAATTTCCAAACCACATCGGGCTTGGTAATACCGTCCCTTTAGTGACTAGGCTATAAGGCCCCTAAAATCTTTAAACTTGGGTTAAGTTATTGGGACTGCCCTTCAGATGTCTGAGCTGCCCTGGAGATCTCTAGAGCAAGTTCTGCAGACTTTTTTGATGATTTCTAGACATCTCTTAAGTTTTCTGGATATCCTTGAAGCCATAGAACCTTTTAAAAGTTACTGTACTTTCCTTGAAGCTGATGGATTTACCTTAAAGTTGAAGCTGATGAAATTATACAGAAGTTTCCTCATTATCCCGCGTCTTTTAATGAAGTCGAACTGAGTCGATTGATATATGACACTCAACTAGCAAGGCCTTAGATCGAAAATGTGTTTTTCAAGTGATATTATAGCCTTTCGCTGTAAGCGAAATCCAAAAATATTCAATGGGTACTGCGGAGTCGATCGTTCTTATTTTGCAAGTAAATGGAAAACTGCTTGAAACTTTACTCCAAATTTAAAACTGTTTGCTCTTTTTCAATAGATTTCTGCCAAAAGCTCTGAGCCAGGGCTCTATCAAAGTTTCAGTGTTCGGAATAATTCAAACACTAAAATCTCATGCGTAAGTTTGTTCACCTATGAGTTTTGCCTTGCAAAATTCAACTGTGCAAAAATCAGCGATGAATTTTCAGGGACATAAATTCATTGTGGCAGGTGCCATGAATTATAAAAATCTAAATATAAAAAAGTTGTATATGAATTGGAATCTTTTTTTTTTTTTTTCCTTTGATTTGTTTTCCGTCGATCTTGTTTTCCGTGCTGAGCACCAATGCTACCGACGCCAGAGAGGCAGCTCCCACACCTGGACCCTACCTATCGACCCATCAACTAATGAACCGGGGCCAACGGCTTTACTTCCCTTCCGAAGGAAGGCGTGATCAGAGATGTTATGCCTCAGAACATCCCGGCGGCGCCGACTGGGGTTGAACCCAGGCCTGCTGGGGTGAGAGGTAATCACGCTTACCACTACACCACCGGCGCCGCTGAATTGGAATCTTTCAAACCCCATAAAATTACCTCTTGAATAGATTTTACGCATGAAGCGTTTCCAAACAGTTCACTCACCGAAATGTTCATTAGATGGTAAATGAGACCTCTGTACCATTTCGGGTGCCAAAGCGTAATTCGATAGCCATAAGAAGAGTCTAGGCAAACCACGCGTAAACGCACGGACATCGACCTGCACAATTTTACTTTCAGGATTTGTTGACCCGTCACATGCTTTCATGCACTTCGGGTGGGAAGCTAATTGGCATATGCGTTAATTTGAAGGGGAAGAGAATGCTTTCTTTCGTATTTAGAAAAAAAAACTAGTATCTGTGAATGCGATTTTTGAACTTCGTTGATTTCACGTAATTGCCGGCAATGAAGATTGCAATTCTTGCGCCTAATCTGAGGATCTTCAGACATGACTCTTTCACTTTGTTCTGGTCTGTGGAAGAGGCGAGAACGGTCCGAGCTAGTTATCGTGCCGTGGTCTGAAATAACAGATGATATTAGTAAACGTGAAAATTCCTTTAGTTTGTTAATCTAGATTTTTTTCTGAATTCCCTCGATTAGTTCGTTACTTTTCGAAAGCTAGTTAGTGCTTAGTGTGTTAGTTTGGCGGTTAGGAGTGTACGAAGGTGTTTTATAATCAAGGTAATTTAACATATTTGTGGCCCGTTGCGAAACCCGTTACGGTCAGCGACCGCTTTCGACCCCATATTATAGCTTCGAAGGACACACGGTGGTATCGAGGTCGGAAGAGGGTAGCGTCTGTGAGGACCACCCTAGCACTATCCTATCACCGTAACAGCCGACCAGATGATATCAAATAAAGGTACACACTTAGAAAAAATCATGTAAATTTAGGTGCTCTGAGAGTGACATATACGAGCGTCAATTTTGACATAAATTTGAGTCATAACAGACGCGAAATATAGTCCAATCAAACGCACTTTTCGTCGAGCAACGAACTTTTCAGTCTCGGAGCACCTAATTTTACATGACATGTTTGTTTACGTCTCATCTTTTATGTCAAAGACGGATTCCGTCACGTGTAAAATTAGTTATTTTTAAGTGTGTAGTAGAACAATAATGGCTTAAATTGTGGCTATTGTACGAGCCATCGATCGACCTGCAGTTGATGGTAGATCGAGATAACTTTCGCTTTCATTAGCATACAGGAGATGATGTAGACGATGAGAGCGAGAGATTCGGTCTACGATCCGATCTCTTGTGATATTCATCACATCCACGATGGGATACTGGGATCGGGTTATGGAGCAGATAGCGGAATTTGTTGTAGTTAGTTGATAAGTGACACAAAGTCGAAGACGGTCCTGCGAGACCGAGATTTTTATTGTAATTCGTGTTGTAGTTTGTACCAAAAATGTGTACCAAATGTGTAGAGTAGTTAGAGTTTGTGTTTCCCCTAAAACTTGTGTAGTGTTAATTGTGCCATGAAGAAAGAACTCGCACCCTTCACCCGTTGTCCGTAATCTGCACCAACGATTGACGTGTCCATCGCTGATCCGTTTCCTGTCGACCAAGCATCCACCGATTGAGTTGGACACCAACAATCTAACATATAAGGCGTTCACTTCCTTCGAAGTTACTCCAGCAAAGGTCCATGTAATCCTACAGGTAGCAAAAAGGTTTTCCCGTGCCCTAGGCAGGGTGAGCAGCACCACTGGTTACGAACCGGTAACCTCTATCTTCAGCGGCAACCACTTTCCGCATTTTCCCGTCGACGGTGACGACCATCGATGCGACGGCCGCACCCCGTCTAGGTACACACATAGAATTTTTTACAGAAATCTGTAAAATTTTACCGAAATCTCAACAGCTGAATGTTCGGTAAACAGATTCGATTTCCTGTAATTTTTCACAAATATCTGTGAATTTTTCACAGATATCTGTTAATAATTACAGGAAAACTGTAAAATTGTTTACCGAACGATCAGCTGTTGAGATTTCGGTAAAATTTCACAGAAATCTGTAAAATAATCTTAGTGTGTAGAACATCACAAATCAGCGCGTGAGGCGTCGGTGGACAACGACATGGGCTATGTGCAGTCCGCAATAGCCTCGTTTCGGAGTCCGTAGGAGTAACCGCGTGCGGTACACGTGAAACCAGTCACCATCATCGAGCAACCGCCAATTCCTTCACGCAAGTAGCGAGTCAAACTGTAAGTAACATGCATGTTAACTTAATTCCCATGCGCATGGTGAGTTAAAGCCCCTAGTATAGCATAACCGCAAGCGAGGCCGCTGTTCATTCAACCGTTACCCTTTTCGATCCGCGCAAGCGCCGGTAACGCCAAACACACACAAGGACACACAAAATGAACGTCGCACAGCACGCCTAGAATAATAAATGTCTATAAGTGGGAGTATAGAAATTAATCACGATGCATAAGGTTTGAACTGCATAGGATACATTTTAAATAAATCAATGCACTATCGTTAAAAAGTGTATGCACATTCTTTTCCAAAGGGATCTAGAAAGGCGAATGTATGATTTTTTCACGGTTCCGGTCGTTTTCTTTATGATTTTCATTTTTTTTTGCGGTATTTTACTGGGGAAGTTGGCCTTGAGCCCAACCCCGATATCTCTCTACTCGAACGGGATCCATTCGAAGTGTTGTGTCAAGTCGTTTTCGCGAATGCTTAATGCATTTCATTGAATTTCGAGATAATAGGTCGTGGGCATTCCCGTCCTTACCGTTATCAATCGACAGCAAACTTGCTTCCCGCCCATTCACTTGGGAAAAAACAGAACCTTCCCTGAAAGGTCTCATACGGTCGGGCAACCCTAGTCTCGGTAGATGGTCTCCGTCGGGAGTGGCGCTTAAACCGTTTTTACTAAAAAAAAAGGAAATAGTAAGGCAGTCGGGTTACATCATTGCTTTATATTTTGGCGTTATTAATTGTTAATATTGTTTTTTTTTTTGCATCAGTGGATGTAAAACTAACACAACATGCATGAGCATGCTATCAATTGACATTTGAGCGGTTTTTTATGGGATTTAAATGGATTTTTGGAGTGTGAGTGTGAGTGCGTGAAAATGCATGATTTGTTTGCCAGATTCACACGCGAACACTGCCAAGTGTATTTACAAACATGTTCGCCAAAATATTTACTGCAATTGAAAACTCAGCTGAGTCATATAAACAATGTCATCGCTGAGTCTGTTGGTTTTTTGCCATTGAGCTTAAAATTAAGAATGTGTTATGAAAAGTATGGATCATTTTCATGAGATTACAATGTTTGACAATAGATAAGAACAGTAACTGCATTTGTTGCGTCTGACCGTTTTGCTCCCGTTTGACAGTACACACTGGCTCCCAAGTGACAAGCACATTGAGTGAGTCCGCAGTACCCAGGTAATAGCAACCTTTACAATCAAATGTACCGTACAAGCTATAATTCTCTAGAAACATGACAAAAATAAACCAGGTATAAAGCAGATTAATTCATAAAATGAGCAAGCATGAAACTCTCTCGGAAAGTTTTCCGATGACCACATTATAGAACAAAACAATACGATCCTATCTATGGCTTTGCCACCTGCTAGGACCTTTTTATGGCCTCGAATTTCACGTAAAATAAACCGCATCACCTGTCACCAGAACCTCCATTCTGGCGTCCACATAAAAATATGGCAAACAGATTCAGTCTCGCTACCGCCATCCAACCAACCCGTCCTAGTGGTGGAATATGTGAAAACTTCAGGCTCACGTCGAGACCACAATGGCCCCAGTTTGTCGTAGCCGCACACCAGTCGCCTCCCTCATCCTTTTCGGAACTAATATATTATCCCAACGGTGGGAGTTTTTACGGATGCTTGTACCGCAGAGTGATCAATTTTGCTATCTTCCGTCGGCACCTACGAGCTACCCGGAGCTAAAATCTGAGGGTTGTGGGGTTTAGAAAATATGGCGTCAACAGGCGCCGGCAGGCAATGAGCAAACCGGGAAATACGGGCACCAAAAAAAATGACTCTATGATGCATTGTTGTACAGCCCACGGACCAAACTAGCATCCGTAGAATACTAAGGGAGAATCGTTATTATTTATGCTACCGTGCACAAATCAAATCCGATTCGGGAAAATCCACATGAAATCCAACGGTCACATTCTTTTATACTAACCTAGGTATTCAGAGCAAAAACACAGTTTACCATTGTGAGCAAGTGCAGAAATTTATTGACTTTTAGTTCGTTACGTTCTGTTCTGCTCTTGGCCTGTTTGTTTTTACTCTGGCACTCTACGCTGTGGTCTATTGTAATCAAAATTTCATTTGGATTCTATGGGATAATCTGAATGAAACGAATTGAGAACGTGCAACACAGCCCTAGAAGAATGATTCCCAATCGAGATTGGGCATGGTCCAATGGCTTTGATTTTATATCTTGTTTATTCCTAAATAATCCAACCGAGTCGAGCATATGTGCCGAATTCCATACATTGCTTATGTTTGTAAGGTTCTAATGAGATTTGATAAGCCAAAAAGTTGTAATTTCTATTCTACTACTTTCGATGTTCGCTACGCTCAGTCCCATATTTGGAAGTCTTTTCTAATGATCTACGAAACTCATGCGCTTTTTCAGTGGTTTTTATTGCACCAGAGTAGGGTTCTTGATCTAATTTACGTCCTTTCAAATGGATTTGAATAAAAAAATTGGTGAAAAAAATTGTTAACAATCAATAATACTCAAACACCCCTCAAATCTCGATTAGAGCCGTATCTCCGGAGATACATGGGTTTAAAGCCAGCCTAAAATATTGGATAAGGTTATATTATCAGAGAAAATCCAGGTATAGCAATTTCGAACACCTAAAAACCCCTCAAATCTCGATTAGAGCCGTATTTCCAGAGATAAACGGGTTTCAAAATGTTTATTCCCACCAGCCTAAAATAATGGCATAGATAATATTTTCGGATAAAATCCGGGTACGAACATTATGAACACTTACGTATTTCCAGGGATAAATGGGTTTGAAGATTGTTTAACCAACCCGAGGGGGACGACTCTATCTACGATGCAAAAAAAGATTGTGTTTTGCTGTGGCTAGCTGCGCGTAGATAGAAAGAAGATTTATGACGATTCTGAAGATTTCCTGCAAAAAATTGATGAGCGATGCAAGTAGATGCGACAAATGAAAGAAGATTGTTCGAAGATTGATTCGCTAGTGTGAGATTTGTTCATCATCTAAACATGAGATTTAGATGTGTGGCCCCCCTCGAACCAACCAGCCTATAAAGCTCGATTCAAAGTAAATCTGGACGCACAATTTAATACACCACCGCGCCCCTGGTGGTTGGAACAAAAAACGTTTGACAGGCATTTGTTGATGTTTCATTGACGAAAAAATTGATGAAAAGTTTTTCTCAATTGATCGACGCATCCCGAAATTACGGATCATAGAACTTGAGAAAAGAAAATTAATTGTGCACAAACATCTAGAGAACCCTTCGTGCTCTGCCTCGAAAATAGCAAAAGTGTTACAATTCCTAATGTCAACGGTGAGTCTTGTAATCAAACGTTACAAGGATACTCTGAGTGTGGATAGAGCACAGCGCATCTATCATAAAAGTGGCACTAGGGACAAAGAGCTGAGGAGAAAGGTGTTGAGGTACGTGAAAAGCAACCCAGGTCCATACGTGATTTGGCAAAGAAATACGATTCCAACTTTTCCACCGTGCTTAACATCCTTTCAAGAAAAGGATATAAGTCTTTTTTGTGCCAGTAAACATCCGAATCGCTCCCTTCGTTCCCTGAAACAAAATTTAGTTGCCAAAAAGCTAGCACGATTACTATACGAACGAGTTTTGACGAAATTTAATGGCTGTATTTTAATGGATGACGAAACATGTGTCAAAATGGATTATAAACAAATCCCCGGACGAAAATTTTACCTGGCAACTGGTCGTGGGGATGTCTCTTCAAGGTGTAAATTTATTTTTGCTGATAAGTTTGCTCGGAAACTAGTGATTTGGCAAGGAATCTGCAGTTGTGTCCTTAAAACCAAGGTTTTCATCACATCTCACACAATGACGTCGAAGGTTTACATTAAAGAGTGTCTGAAAAAGCGGATTTTACCCTTCATTCGGCAACACAAGACCAACGTTATGTTTTGGCCGGATCTAGCCAGCTGCCACTACTCTAAGGAGTTACTAGAATGGTATGCTGCAACTGCAAACAATGTTAATTTCGTCGCCAAAGAGATTAATCCTCCGAATTGCCCTGAGTTCAGACAGATCGAAAACATTAGGCAATTTTCAAGCGAAAACTTCGAGGATGCGGTAAAGAAGTGACAAATGCACAACAAATGCGTTTAAAGTGGAATAAGTTCGCCGGTACAGTGTAACCAGCGACTGTCCAGATCATGATGGCATCGATCACAAGTAAAGTGCGACAGTTCGTTCGAAACGGTGAAATGTAATAACTTGTTATATATCGTTTGAAAGCTGAATACCCTTTTGTTTGACGTTATGATCAACCGTGTATGTTGTTTAATTCTTGAGTTATGATCACTTGAATGCGTCCAAATTTACTTTGAATCGGGCTTTATTTATGGGTTAGGTAACATATTCGGAGAAAATCTGGGTATACAAATTTCGAACACCCAAACACCCCTCAAACAACAATCAATACGAAACTAACGATCTTAAAATGGCTCACTACTTGACTAGCCTATTGGTCCCAAGGAAACGATTAACGTACCCCATTCTAGTCGAAATTCTAGTACTACGCAATGTTTGTTTTGATTCGCTATGAAAGTTTGACAGATAAAATGAGGGGTTATTGGTTTTTCCTATGTTTCGAGGGGTGAATCGATTAGCTTGGGACCGAAAAGAGTACCAGAGCTGAGCCTCAAATCTTGATTAGAGCCGAATTTCCAAAGATTTTTTAACCCACCAGCCTACACTAAACTATGTGACTAAACACAATTCTGAATTTTATTGGTAACTAGCTGAGTGTGCCTGGTCTTGCTCGCGATTCAATATTAGCTTGAGTTTATGCGCCGATTTAAAAAAAAGCATGCTATATTGTACGTAGCCCCCCCCCCTATTATCTAAGGGGCTACCCCCTATGATTATCTCCTTATACCTCCACACTCGCCCCCACATGCCTAATTTGATTCCATTTGCTTGATTAGTTCTCGAGTTATGCAGAAATTTCTTTTTCATTTGTATGGGAGCCCCCCCCCCCTTACAGAAGGGGGAGGGGTCTCGAACCATCATAAGAACCTTCCACGGCCCCAAAAACCCCTGTATACAAATTTTCACGCCAATCGGTTCAGTAGTTTCCGAGTCTATAAGGGTCAGATAGACAGACAGACAGACAGACAGACAGAAATTCATTTTTATATAGGGGAATTTACGTATTCTCGGCAACCTAAGCAGCGACCTTCTTTCTATAGCCTTTTTCTCTAAGAACGCACACATATACAGTATTGGTTTGTTTACAATCTTTTGCTGCCAGCTGCTCTAACAATTTCAGTCGAAAGAATTGTCAAAAACTGTTTTGAAACGCTTTTACAAAGCTCCAATCTTCTCTAGTGAGAGCGAGTATTGTCGGCAACCAGATTTTCTTCGGCAACCGTTCCATTTGAACTGCATGTAAATCTGCTGTTCTATTATCGGCAACTCGAAATCAGCTACAATTTGTAGTGCGTGTGTTGCATTTCAAGAAAACCTGGCTAGATTGCTTTTTCTAAGCGGTAAAAATATAGTCAAATTGAAGCTGAAAGCATAAAGAATCGTTTGCATGCATTCAGCGAAGTGTTTTCGTAAGAAAATCCAGTGAAAATAGTGTTTCAATTTGTGTTGCTGAAAATAGTCTGTCATGCCGATGCCGTCATTTCCCCTATATAGATATAAAAATCCATGCATGCAAACTTCCTTTCACGTAAACTAGCAACTTGCAAGAAATGTTGCTTGCAAAGACAAACGCTTGCATACAATTTATGGAATATCTCATGACATGTCTCATAAATTTACGCGATCTATAATTTAAACTTGAATGATATATGATGCTCCATTTATGTGCAGCATAGTAACATAAATTTACACTACTTTTCAAACTATGTAAAATAATGGGCTCGGTCTTTTTTTCGGAGAAAATCCGAAAACACTAATTTCGAGCATCCAAACACCCCTAAAATCTCGATTAGAGCCGTATTTCCGGAGATAAAGGATACCACTCATTGCTGCAGGGTACAGCCATTAGACAGTGGACTGTCCACCTCGTATGAGTTGATCAAGTACGATACCTGGTTGTGAAGGGCGAAAAACGGAGGGTGGACTCGTAAGCAGAGACACTTACGCGTGATCCACGGGAGTAAGAAGAACCTCCTTCCAACGATAAAAATGTTTCAACCCGATACAGAACAAGCCATCATACTAGGGGATATCCCAATGAGTGGGGAGAAGAGCCCACCTTCAATCCATGAAATGTTTTTTTTTATTTTTTTTTATATGGTGTCTTGGGCGAAGTTGCGGACAAGTATTGTCAGGCCAGTGACAAGGCCTATACCAACAGCAGCGTTTGACAGTACACAGCATGTCCCGGGCTCAAATCGTTTATTTTGCTGTTTTGGGCCCGCCGTCACGGTATAACATGTTGCCTACGCGCCTGCCACTGGGCTGAGTATTGTACACTGTAAAAAAATATTTTATTATTCACAAAAAAATCTAAATTATAAAAAAAAGTTATTCAAATTGCAAATTTTTTTAAATTATTATTTCATATTTATATTGAACTAGATGGTACCTATGTATGCAATAAGGTACCAGACATTCAGTGGATTGATTTTCAATGCTAACATGAAGCTTTAGTGTGATGATTTATTAGCTAGAGAATGATCTTTAGAAGAGGGTAGGTGGATAGTTCGGTTAGAGTACGGCAGTATGAAAATTGAATAGAAGTTGAAAATGAGCGAAGGGCCATTAAAGCGACAGTTTTTCAAGATGACGCACATTTTTGCCTAGCCCGTACGATGTACGCGGGGACTTGAAGTATGTCTCCAAGTCCACAGGCAAAAATGTGCGTCCCTCTTGTTGCTCATAAACTGACTGCGGCTGTGGAATAGTTCTAGCGACGTTTTCATCACCACCTAAAGCCCCACGTTTGCGAGAGCATTTCCAGTCGATGGTGTGTTATAATGCAGTTCTTCTTTACCCAACTATTGTGTTGCTCCTCTCGTCATGACCAACGTGATCATCTCAGAGAGGAAGCAGTAGGGTGGTTGTTGCGTGCTGTACCATCATCAGCATTGTTGACGGCTACTCCCGCCTTGAGTTGTTACATTCAAAGTGTTTTTTATGTTACTTCATACGCGAAGTTAACGATTTTCAGAGTTGGTTGGAAATGCTAATTGCTAAATGCTGATTTTCAATGCTTGTTGGATAGAGACTTGTGCGTCTGATTGAAAAACTGTGAACCGTAGAAGGAAACTAATTGTTACTTGGGTACTCATATGGCCGTCATAATGGTTCATCGGTTGCGAAGCGAAGTAATTTGTAAACACTACCGCCATCTGTCGTACACACTCAATTGTACTGTGTAAACGTCAAACACAAGGGCATTGATTATGCGCGCCACAAGTGGCGGTATTACCAACCGGTGGAAACTAACGATTTTAAATTGGCTCACTACTTGACTAGCCTATTTGGTAGTCACGTACGATTAACGTACCCCATTCTAGTCGAAATTCTAGTACTACACTATGTTTGTTTTGATTCGCTATGAAAGTTTGACAGATAAAATGAGGGGTTCGTGGATTTTCCTATGTTTTCGAAGAAACATTGAAATTTACCGTTAAAAGTAATTTCAATGAACATTTTGCGAGTGTTATGTCTGCTTGTCTGTTATCATATCGTCACTAAAGGAACTTCGGGTAATCTGCCAAAGTACTTGCATTAGGTTGGGGGCTACTGTATCCCTTCCACCTTCAATGAAAGTAAAGTTACAGACTGAACTAACTTTCGGAGTTTCCCATCTTCTCGAGTTGGTATGTTCAGATGGGTTATTCAAAAACATTTGCTCAATCTCATAGGCGTAGTTTAAAAGGTAAATTTTGAAGCTTTACTTCATTGACATGAGGGGGGGCGGGGGTATATAAGCTCCCCTCCTCTCCAACTACGCATTTGAGATACAGCTATTGTTTTTGAATAATTCATCTGAACATAAAAAATCGATAAGCTAGGAAACTCCGAAATTATTTCAGTTTGGAATCTGACTTTCATTGGTGCACCGGCAGTGTTGGCAGGAAAGGTGATTTTTGGCATTTAATTAGAAACATCGATCTTTGAACAGCTTAAACTTTTTTTAGAGACATTCTGCCACCGTACATCAAAGTTGTTAGGCACTTACTGCACTGAAAATGTATTTTCATTATTTCTCTGAAAACCGTTTCGTAAAAATGAATATCGTACATACAACACATCTTTCATAAATGGTATGCAACATTCGTTTTTCCTGTCATCTGGCGCAATGTCAATATTACGCCTTATCCGTATAATATAAAAATTCATCTTCGAACAAAAAAAACAAATGCGCTTGTCTCCCAAAGTGCTGATGGTGAGTTGGAGATGGGATTTTTTTTTAATATTTTCGGTTTTACCAATACATGCAAGCTACCACAATAAATCAAAATACTGGTCGCGATGGTTCTATGTCCCGTACAGAATACGAATAAATTCGTAGAACAAACGAGCGATTTTGTTGTATTATCGAAATTTTATTTTCAGTGTGGACTATACTTTTGCATGGTTCAGGCAAAATTGGGGTCGCAAGGAATTAAAATACAAAAAAGTAGTTTACAACTAATAGTAGGGTAAATGTCGGCTTCGGCACCCATTGACTGTTTTCGGCAACCAAAATTTAAACGTTAATTTCATTATGTTTTCCCATCAACACACTTCCCTGAATGCATCCAAACGATTCTTTAGTCTTTCAGCTTCAATCTGATTGTATGTGTACGTCTGAGCAGTCCTATTATGGCAGATTTTTATTCAAATGAAGCATACGTACTCTAAAATGGGGTTGATTTCAAGTTGCCGATAATAGAACAGCTGGTTAACACGCAGTTCTAATGGGAAGGTTGCCGAAGAAAACGAGGCTGCCGACAATAGTCACACTCACCTGAGAAGTTTGGAGCGTTGTAAAAACGCTTTCAAACAGTTTTGAAGAATTCTGTCGATTAAAATGGATAGAGAAGCAAGCAGCAGATGAATGTAAACCAACAGACACGTCATATATGTGCGTGACGCTGAGAAAATGCTAATAGAAGTGTGGACACTGCTTAGATTGACGAGAATACGTAAATTCCCCTACCTAAATTTTGCACAGTTGTTTGGGACCCCAAATGGAACCAAAAAAAAACATTGTTCCGAAAAAATTATCATGATGAACCTTATGGTCTGTATTTGGCTGCATTAATACAAATCAGGCCTGATTGGACTTAACATCCAGGCCTGATTGGAGTTTTGTTTTCGAGTGTCATCCGCCAACATTGATAAAATATCACCACCCGGAATGGCAAGAATATCTGACGTGACGATGCTTAAGAGGATAGGACCCTGGGTAACCCCAGATACGTTGAACGTATCGGAAGGTGAATTGTTCAAGAAGGCCTGGAATGAGCTATCCGTCAGGTAGTTTTTGATAATCTTGACAAGAAAGATCGGGAAGATGTGTCGATGTAGCTTGCACACGAGGTCACATTGTCGAATGCCTGCTCAGCGACCAACAATGCTATGGCAGATCTCTTTCAATGGACTTGTTCCGCCTCATGATGTTTGTAACCCGTGGTGGAAGGGAAGATGTTATTTTCATTAGAGAACACCAAGAAACGGCTGAGTATCAACATTTCGAATAGCTTCGAGATGGAGGAAAAAAGTCTGGTGTTGAAGACCGCTGCGTGATGCTTGAAGAAGTCAACACTCAAGGTTTACCACTCCATCGACACCAGCGGCCTTCACGTTTTTGGTGAATTTAATGGCTACTATCACCTCATCAGCCGATATTCTACAATCATCAGCGACAACTACTGGGGTGTCAGCGACGCTAGACATTTCCTCTGACACTGCAGGCACGTGGGTACTCACCATGGCTTAGCCAAGGTTATGTGAAGTTATAAATGTTGACCAAGAGCATTGCCCTTTTCAACTGGGGTTATAAGTTAGGATAAATCCATATTCTGATTGAGAAGAGAAATGGGAGGGATAAGCCTCGGCTTATTTTTTAAAAGCTTTGATATTTTCCAGAACGGCTATGTTCAATCTGGGAGAGAGCTAATCTAATTTGTATGAAAGATTACGAAATTGTTTGTTATCGGCAATGACTTAAATTTCTGATTAAATTCGGTCTAAATTCAAAAATATTAAAAATGGCGTCCTTGAAATTAAAAGAATTCTAGTGCGCAAACGGCATTTCTCATCGAAATGAAGTTTGAGACAAAACTGTAGAAAAAATGTCTTTCTCGGACAAATAAACAAATAATTTTTATTTATTTGAAGTAAAAAATTTAAAAAATGTTAAAGACCAAACATCTTAAAATGTTCATGCTCGATTTGAGATAATGCTTATGAAAAATGGAAACTTATCAAATGATCAAAACTATGGACAGTTGAAAATTGACAAAAATTGTAGAATAAGAATTTAAGGTATTTTTTTTTATTAGACGTTCGGCTTGACCAGTCACCAGGGACGTAGTCCAGGTCCTTCAGATCCCGAAGAAAAAGCTGGTATCAACCCTTCTCTTTAGGAAGGGTAAACACCCAGCAGGTTACTATTTCATAGAGCAAGATGCAGTATTGCCCTGAAAGCAGTCAATTATGAATTTCAGAAAGTAATCGGTTTCGTCAAAATCAATCAACGACTATTGTCCTAGACCTTAAAAAAAATTGTAGCTGAGAAAATTTTACATAAGTACAGATAGCAAGCTTACCCGTAAATGATTTGCACGAAAGGCTAGGACGATGGACGACAAAAATTCACATTTCCAATAGTAATTCCCATATGAACTTCAAACAACCAGTGCAGTATGAGATTGCAACCAAATTAGTCAAAATTTTGGGGTGAATTGACCAAAACCTGATTTGCAATACATTAAGTGGGGTGGAGCAAAATCGATATAAATAACCACCCAAATGGTCACACCACTAGTCGTACCGAGCCTCGCATTACTCTGGCCAGGAGTCATCGCTGTTGTCATTTGTATCGTGGCGTTAAGTCTGAGGGGACTAAGAAGCAAAATTAAAAAAATTAGATAATGATACCATTGGATCAAGATTTTCCTCAGTTAAATTTCAGTTTTGTCAGATTTTAAATGTTACAAACAGTATAAATTGCCGCATTGCATAATAAACAATGCTACTAAGAAAACTTCGTTTTTCTCGAAAAAAAAATCACTTAGTACGGTCTGATTTAACGCCGACCACATGTGGTTTCTAGTGAACCATAGGTGGCTATCAGAAAGACACGCCAAGAACGCTCACACTAATATAATTGTGATCTATATCGTCACAACACTATATGAAGCAAGAACCGATAGCAATGCATCTAATTATCTCACTGAATCCAATCCAACCAACTGTTCTCACATAACTTCTTCTATATATTAGTAAGGCAACTAAGATCCTGAATGAAAACCATCTATCACCACGTACAGTTAGAACATGAAGCATTTTAGTACAGCTAACTGAATCAGCAAAGTTTTCCTGTGCACAGTGTAAAGTTAGAGCAGTGCAAAATTAATTGGATCATGTCTTCAGATGAGTGCCTGGTTGGTTCTGAGATAACCCAAACGTCCATGTGTGTGTGTGTGTGTGTGTGTGTGTGTGTGTTTATGTATGTGTATCCAACATTCACCAACGTTCTTTTGAATTGTTTTTATGCAAGTTGAGTAAATACCTACTCGAGTTGTATGCAGCTCGCTTCGCTTGGTTTTTACAGATCTGGTGAGTGTTTGTGCAATAAGTTTTAAGTTTCTTCTAACGAATAAACTGGAAGCATGTCGGGAAAGATACTGTTAAGAGGTACACTTTTACTGACAGTTCTGTTATTCTTCGCCGCACACAAAGAACTTTTTCATAAAACGTGCAACGCAACATCCTTCAAAATATGTATATCGTTAAGTAGTAAGTATTGCATCATTGTTATCCCTCCCTTAAATATAACATCTTCTTAAATTGGAGCCGCATTCCAAGTAGACTTCAATTTAATTACTGTTCTTGCTTTTTCGCTCATCCTTGTTTGGATAAATTGAATGTGGTTTTCGCGGGAGCCCTGAGTAAATGTTGTCAGTGACATATTTATGCTCGAACGCATGGCAAACCGCATACAAACCGACACATTTCACGGTGAAATCCAATCAGCATGTTTATTGATTTTAACATTCATATTTTTGGTCAACCGGGGCAATCCGCGATGCACTCTCATCTCTGCATGCACAATTCTCGGCTGGGAGGGGCGTAAATGCAAGTGGTAATGTCGTTTAAAATGGTACAACCCTCTGGGTGTTCCGCGTTTCACCTGACATTAAAGTTGTGATCTGATATCTGTGGATAATTGTCCTTAAGTTTATGAATGAGTCATTTGTTTTCAATGTCGGTAACTATGAATAGTTCCTTTTTTTTTATCAATCTCGTGAAGTTAACTGAGAAAATTTAATCAAAGGAAACACAGTTTCAGGTTTTGGCTATATGCACCAAATTACGGCGAAAGATTTTCCTGATACTAGTAGTGCACAACGTTCCAACGCGTTGTTGAGGAAAATTTATTCGTACAATGTTAGGTTAGAGCCTTGTTCCAACTTTGCGAGTGTATGCATAACTGCGCATTGCTTTTTCAAGCAGACGTGACAGTGTGCGATTCAATTTTTCCAAAATGACAAGTTCCGGCTCGTTTCACTTCCGATGGTGTCTTGCAAAGTTATGCTTGTTGCCGGATGAAGAATTCGTGCTGCGACATAATGTTTCCACATTTTGCCAATGGATGATAAAAAGTTGCAAAGTGATGATGGTTGAAAAGAAGGTAACAATTTTGCAGAATGTTACATATCTTCCCTACGCATTATCCAATTACTAAACTAGAGATTTTCTTCTTCTTCTTCTTCTTCTTTTTCATCTCCTTGATTCCTTTATTTCTAGTGTCAATCACCGACGAACACGGTCGGAGGCGACTTCCACACCTGGGTAGATTTCACACCCATCACCAAATGGGCCGATAGCGGCGCCGGTGGTGTAGTGGTAAGTGTGATTATCTCTCACCCAAGCAGGCCTGGGTTCAATCTCAGTCGGCGCCGCTGGGATGACATTGCTGCTCAGATAGACATCGAGTTAAAGAGCGGGATGGTAAACATTAGCCGAAATGTAAATGGTATTGAAAAATTAATTTGTGAGAAATTGGACAATATGAAAAACTCATTTTTTCAAATTACTGCGGAGAAACAATTAGCTGTAACGAATGACCAGCGCAGTGTATCTAGGACAGTTCAGTCGGAATCGGTCCAAAATACCGGACGCAAAAAACGTAAATTAGTCATTAGTAATAGTGATAATGATGATAATGTTGTAAAAAGACATAGTCGTGCAAGTAAAAATAAATATATAAGTAACAGTAACATTAACAGTAAAAGTAACATTAACAGTAACAGTAACATTAACAGTAACAGTAACAAACAGAGTAATCGTAAGACTCGTCCGGTCATTGTGATCAAACCAAAAGAGTACAAACAAGCTTGCGAAGATACTCGTAAGTTATTGAAAACACACACAAAATCAGTAATTTCAGGAATGGTAAAGATGGCTCCATTATTGCTGAGTGTGCAACAGTAGCCAATCTAAATGATGTGAAAAATGGTATTGAAAGCAATCTGGGAGAAAAATATAATGCATTTGTTCCCATTTCGGTGCCAAGATTGAAAATAGTGGGCATGAGCGATCAGTATTCCTCCGGTGTCTTCATTGACTACTTAAAAAGTCTAAATGAAGACATCGCTATAAACGATGTAAAAGTAGTGGACATGTTTGAAAATCCACGCTTCACATATAGCAAGTTTAGTGTTGTAATTGAAGTCGATGTCGATACGTATAAATGTTTGTCATGTGCGAAACAAGTAATTTATTTATTTATTTATTTATTTATTTATTTATTTATTTATAAATTTATTAATTTATTTATTTA